>NC_051251.2:30518155-30620655 GCF_015237465.2 Chelonia mydas | reverse complement strand
AATAAAAATGGGATTTTGTGGGGAGAAGGGTTGGACTCTAGGAGAAAGAGCGTAAACCACTAAAGGCTTTTTAAAATCTCTGTTTTTAATCTAGTGACTTCTCTATTCAGGGGACTTTGCAGTCTGCATTTGAGCAGAATATTGCGTGCCTGAGTATACATCACACAGCAAATAGCACCCAGCAGGGCAATGATTGCAAAGCACTGTCTATATTTCCACTGGGCAAGGGGTTACTCTTCATGTACCATGCTCAACCTGCAGCAGTTTCCCAAGTCTATGTATATAGACTTTACCCAGAGGAAACAAGACAGAGAAATGTATTATCATCACTTAAAAAAAAACCAACTATGTCTAAATGGGTTTCTTTTATACTGTATTTCAAAATAAGTAACATTGATGAGGATAAGGTATAAAACAGGAAAGCAATAAACAGTGGTTTTATTATCTTTATAAGATCTACCAGGCTGCCTCTAATAACTGCTTGGTACATCCAGTTGCTGGCTCTGTAAGGCTAGGACCTCCTGGGAGGTTGGAATTAGTGCCCTTTAATAAAGAGAGGAGTATGTAAATCAGTGCAAGAAGGCAGATCTGTTAGGAACATTCAGGGGGGAGGTGGGGTAGTCCATCAAGAGGGCCAAAGAAGCCCTTTCTTTTGGGTAGTGCTCTTTGCCAGAGAGAAAAATGTATATTAAATAAATTCACAAGAAGGCACAGATATTGTGGAGCATTTTGGCAGGAAGATGGTCTTTTGCAGAGATTATTAACTACCACACCATGCTTCATGTCCCAAATGCTTTACAAGCATGAATTGCTCAGTCAGCTCAACAACCCTGTGACATAAATATAAGTGTATAAGTGTCCATTCTGTAAATGGGATAACTGAGGCAAGGTATTTAATGATTTACCCAAGGCCATTGAAGGAGTTAGTGTTAGTGCTGGGATTAGAATCCCAGGCCTTTGCTCAGATTATTGTATTAGACCTCTCCCTCTAGTCTACAGTCAGGCTTTAGATTAGAACTACTGTGATTTGACAAACAAATAACCTTCAAGCCTGCAAACCTTCTCATCAGGCCTGGGCACATTTTGGCCTGCCAGAAACAAACTTCATTTTATGGGAATACCACCTTCTGCATGCACTTTTCTCGGAGAGAAACTCGTCTCTGTCCCTGCTGCTGATTGCAGTGCTTAGAGACTGAATCCTGCCAGGTGCTGAGTAAAGTCAGCTCCCAGGGAAGTCATTTATTTATTGTTTCTATAGCACCAACATTGCACCATACAGGTAGGCATGAAAAGAAAGTCCTACCCTGAAGTTCAGCTGAGAGTGCTCAGTACCGCTCAGAGTAAAACCCTAGTAGTGAGCGGAGCAGCATTAACAAGAGTAGGCAGACACACAAATACATCTCGCTAACAGTTCATGATTTATAAAGGATTCCGAGCCTGTTCAACACAGGCAGCGATGCTGCAGCTGCTCTTTTCCAAGCACCAACTCAAACTCATCTGCATTCAGCTGTGGGCTGCTGTGCTTAGTTTCGAATGTCTCTAACTTTACGTTCAGGGGGATGGTGTTTTCCTGTGCATGGTGCAGATTTTTCATTTTTTTGCAGTAAAAAATTTGAACAAACATTTACAGAAAATTGTTTGCAGTATTCACTCCGCTTTACAATTAAACTCGGGCCTCTCTGAGTCAGAGCCAAATTCTGATCTCAGTGGGATTGCACATGTATAAATACAAGTGGAACAGAATTTGATCCTGTGCGTACCTGTTGTGGTAAGGTTGTTATAAGTATGTTTCCTTTCTGTAAAATAGCTTTAAATTTCTCTACTACATATGCAGAAGCAGCTATTTTGTAATGCAAAACTGAAGCAGCACATAACCGAGGAGAGACACTGTGCTCTCACGGAGGCTTTATTTTTGTCCTCTCTCATTCCGTTGTTCCCCGCAATTTAAAAGTTGAAAAGTTTGTGGCTGCTCTGTGCGTGTGTGAGAAAAAGTAACAGCTTAGTTTCGAATTCCTCTTATTTCAGACATGACTGATATACTTTAAGGAACGAGTGTATTATTTTGTTTCCATCCAAAGAATCCCAAAAGAAGAGATACATGTACAGCTCAGCATCACAATGACATCCAACACTGCTAGGCTCACAATTATATAGCCGGCGATAACACATTGAAGTAGTTGTCCTCATAGATTTGTTGCTATTACTGCTAGCTCATTTGCAGCTTCCTGCCACTCCTTCTGCAGATTCCTAGCTCTCCACCCAGTACTACCACAGAAACTCTTCATGTGGCCCTCCTGTACAAAGACTACACTTTCCTAACTTATGCTGGGGAGTGTGCAGGAATGCTGGGCGAATGGCTAGGAAAGGGACAGATTAAGGTTTTCCTACTTTGCTACTCACAATGGGCCCATATTGTGTAAAAAAAAAAATCCACAATAATGGGCACCTTGGCAGCTTTGCTCACTCATTCTTGGACCAGATTTTGTGCAGCACTGAAGCCACAGCCCAGGAATGAAGGAAGGAAAGCAAAAGTAGCTTTAAGTCACCTATGTGCCTAAGATTTTGGCCTATTTAGGACTGGTACATTCCCCAGCATAAGTTAGAGAAGCCCTGTAAATCAAACTTGAATCAGCCCTGCCCAAATCCTTATGAGTTGATTTGCATCCCAGAAGTGCTGACATGTAGAGCCCTCCAGCCACTCCTCTTCCTGTCTACAAAACCTCCCCCTGCTGCAAAGAGAGGCAGCATATGCCAGCCCTATATTGTGGGAAATTTCCCAACAGCTGCTTCACCCCCCATGCTCCCCTGTACTAGCATGAAAGCTCCATAGTGGGGGTCTAGAATCTGGCCCCCTTGTATCTACAGAGGCCTTGATGCTCTGAGAAACACAGTATCTGTGGACTTTTCCAGTCTATGTGAAGTCTATCAAACAGTCACAGACAGTTCAGAATAATATAAAAATGAAGAAGAAAATCTTAGTTGTCTCTTTGTTAGCCCTCTCTGCCCCTTCTGGTGAAGACATTGGTACTGTCACTCCTCTGTCCTTCATGGTTTATATTTTACCTTCATGATTTTATTATAAGTTTTTCTAACTCCTAATACTCTCAAATACTTCTAGAACAATAGTATGGCTGCCTCGCCAGCCAATCCTAATGTTAATCCGGTTTCATAAATTTAAAGGCCAGAAGGAACAATTGTGAACAACTAGTCTGACCTTCTGCCTAATATAGGCTATCAAGTTATAACTAGTGAATCCTGGTGTCTTGATTAAATTCCAGATGGGTAATTACATTACAGCTACCTAAATTTTCCCATGCTGCCTGGTGGCTAAGGTATTTATTTTTCCACTTCCTGCCCTGAGCTAATGTGTAGCATTACTCCAAGTTATTTAAAGTAGTGTTGTCTTCCATCCAGAAGTCATTGCATTCCAGTAATGGGGAAGTGATCCATATGGCCAAATTCTCACTTGATGCAACTATAATCCTTTGGCTACTCCTTGATGTGAGAATGATGTCTACAAAGGGGGCTCATTGGTGGGATTTTTAAATGGCTGAGAAGCCCAATTCAAGCCCTGCCGATTTTCCCACAGAAGTGACAGGTGTAATCTTGGAGGAGACATAGTTGTTGGCTGGACTGTTATGCCCTTTCTTTCCTCCTTTGTCACTTCTTTGTCTCATGAGCACATCTGTTCTCCTAAAAGTGAGCTGTGGGTGGTGAATGGTGTGGCGCCACTGTGTTCTGTTCCGTCCCAAGTTCTCACAGTTTGTTGGGTTGATTCTTCCCTTTTTAAGGGGTACTTTCAGTACGTCTTTGAAGTGCTTTCTGCTGCCCTCCACGAGCCCTTCTTCCCTGACCTAACTGAGAGAAGAATATTTGCTTTGGGAAGCGGGTGTCAGGCATACGTACACAGTGGCCAGCCCAGGGGAGTTGGTGTTTCATGACCTCCGCTTCTATACTGCTGATGTTGGCTGCAGAGAGAACGCTGGTGTTAGTATGTCAGTCTTCCCAGCTGATCCTGATAATCCTCCTGAGCCAGTGCTGCTGGAATCACTCCAGCTGCTTGAGATGTTGTCTTTAGGTTACCCAGGTCTCATACCCATGTAGAAGGGTGGAGATGACAACTGCCTTGTAAACCAAGATCTTGGTTTATGCCTGCTTGCAGATCCCTATCATTGAAGGCTCATTTGACTAGTCTTCCAAAGGATGTGCCGGCACAGCAGATCCTGTATTCAATTTCTGTGTCAGTACTGGCTGTTTGGGAGAGGTGGCTGCCACAGTATGGAAAATAGTCCACATTTTGTAGAGATTCTCCACCGATGGTGATTTGTGGAGTATGAAGAGCAGTTTGTGCAGGTAAGGGCTGGTAGAGTACCTTGGGTTTCCCTGTGTTGAGAGAGAGACCCAGGCGGTGATAGGCACCTGCAAAAAGATTTAGGGTGCTTTGCAGGTCGGCTTCTGTGTGTACCAGAATGATGCAGTCATTCAGTGATGCCAATTCTTGTGAGCTTAGATTTTGTTTGGAGACGTCGGAGATTGAGGAGTTGGCCATTCATACAATACTCCATTCTGATTCCATCAGGAAGGCGGTCACGGATGAGAATCAGGATCACAGCAAGGTAAATGGAGAAGAGTGTTGATACCAGCGCAAATGATGAATGACAAATCTTTGTGTGGGAACCACAGAGGTATTCCCCTCCTCTCCATTGCAGGGAAGATCCTTGCCCGGATCCTACTAAACCTCCTCCTCCCTCTTGCCAAGGAACTCCTCCCCGAATCACAGTGTGGCTTCAGGCCATCCTGAGGCACAACTGACATGATCTTCATGGCATGACAGATTCAGAAGAGCAGAGAGCAACACCAGGAACTGTTCATGGCATTGATCAGCCTAACCAAGGCCTTTGACACTAGCAATCGTGATGCCCTATAGAAGGTGCTAAATAGGTTTGGCTGTCCACAGAAGTTCATTTCCATCATCAGACTACTCCATGAAGGGGATGACTGCCACTATTCTGTGCAACGGCTCAGAGACCAAACCATTCACCATTCGCAACTATACTAGAATCCGTGGAATCACGCTAGCTTACACCAGATCAGAATATTCCACCTTTTTTCCATGGAGTTTGTAAAGTGCTTTGGATTCTTTGGGTCAAGAGTACTATACAGTATAAAATGTCAGAATTTTATACAGTATTAATGGTACTAGCACAGGTTGTATATTAGACTTTGTACAACTTGGTTTTGTTTTTGTAACAGTTTTTGTTATGTTACCACATAGGACATATAATCATACTGCTAATTTCTTTGTCCATAAATTAATAATCTTATTTTTCTGATTTTACATATTTTCTGTTAATAAATATGACATTAGTTGTGAATACATGGATAGATATTATGTCATGTCTGTGATTTTGCATTTTCCCCACTATCTCTTCTGCTTGACATCCTAATAAGCCTATGTGTTAAGCCAGAAAAAAGCAATTTTCTCCTGAGGATAATTTCTTTGGGCTCCCCACCTGAAGTGGGGAGCTGCATATACAATCTAATTTGTATTTAACTGGGGGAAATTTAGTTAGTTTTAGGCAGAGCTGATGTAGTGCAAATCCTTACTGGTATATTGGGTGTCTTGCACTGCCATGTAAGTGATGTTTTCCTTTCAAAATCAATTTTAAAGTAGAAGAATAGGAGATCTTTGGTTTCCCAAGAAGGAGGAATATAGCAACAATGGATATGCCAATATCCGTTCTCACATCAAAAAATGACAAAGATGTCTATCTTTCCAAAGGCCATTTAAATCAGATTTCCAGCCCGCCTACCTAGCTCATTCTAAAGAATCTATAAAAGAGAGCCGAATGGGTTAATGGCTGCATTGTAGTAGTCTGAAGTCACAGCTGCAGTAGATGTGCAGAGTAATGGGGTGTTAATTGAGTAACAGGTGAACAAAGTTAAGGATCATGGAGTCAAAGGCTTACTTTAAATGAAGGAAGAGTGTAAATTCCAAGCTCTATGACAAAAAATAAAAACAAGCTATAATGTACTTACTTCTGTGCTAGATTATGTGTTGGAGAAGCAGGAAGTGAATCTTTACACTCTTTTCCCTGTGCTTTCCCTTTCATTATACATTTTATAAAAATTGTTTTATTTGAATAAAATGCTGCCTTCATAATTAATATTTAGCCAGCTTATTTATAGAATGGCAAATTTTCTAATCATGCAGGCTTGACATTGTTGACTTCTACTGTTTTTCATCCTTTCCATGAAATTTTCTTCCTGTTGGCCTATGTCACAGAGTCAGCTCTACTTGCAGAAGGAGAAATTCAGTGGCTTATTATGTTGGGTAGCAGATATATGGTCCACCCAACAGCTGACACACTTTTCAGGCCTGATCCCAAATTGTTCAATGGTAATGTAGAATCGGGTCCTTCAAAGCACAAGTTGTATAGTTTCTCCAGATGAATTGATTCAAACACACTGAAAGGCTCCCATGGAATTTGAAGGACTTTGAACCAGGCCCTCTGTGCACAACAGTGATTTTCATCTTGATTTTTTTAAAAAAGTTCTTTGCTTTCATGGATAGATGTGCTAATGGGTTTCATCCTCTCTCTCATATCATGGGAAGCTGAGTTTTGAAAATGGGTCTTGGGGTAGCTCCTTAAACTGCTATAAAGAGATATAAAATAATATTTTCCTTTATTTCAGCCATAAATAACCATTCAGAAGCTTTCTTTCTTGACAGAATACCAAACAGCCATATTAAGTTTGGTGGCCATAATTAAAGAAGTTGGCCAGGGTTCTGGCTCTGAAAATGGAAAACATTTTGACTGGATTCCAGATATTTTACCACAATACTAGTTATTCAATTTGTACAGTATATGCAGTAAATTGTAGGTACACAGAATACATTCTCTACCTGGGACACTAAATGAAGAGGGTGGTGAGAAGCCTGCTAAAATAATAAATATTTTTAAAAGTGTTTTACAAACCTTAATAAATTATACCTCACAAGACCCCTTTGTTACTCTGAGGTAAATATGATTACACCTATTTTCAGATGAGGAAACTGAAGCCCAGCGAAGTTAAATGACTGGCTGAAGGTCACAAACCAAGTCAGAGCTGGGAATAGAATCCAGTTCTTCTCCTTCCTTCTCATGCCTTTAGAACCAGGAATATAATTTTATTTTAAAGAAATGCAGATAATTGACTGGCTATTTCTAAAAAAACTGCGATCCATGGAACCAACACAGTTAGGTCAGCAAGCATTTTCCATTAACTTTCTTAAAATCTAAAAGTATCTATTTAATGTATTAAATCCCCACCAAATCTCTTCTTTGTGACATTCTTCTCAGTGAAAACCAATCAATAAAAACATGGAAACCAAACCCCTACTTTTTTGACTGTTCTGTATTTCAACAAAAATAGCTGAATGACAGTACATGTTTTTTCAAAAAATGGCATCAGGCTGGCAAATTCTCTGCTGTATTTCAACAAAAAGCAAATTAAAAGGTCCTTCGCCACAATTCACATGCATGCACCCGTGTACATTCACTTGCAAGATCAAAGTCCAAATTATGAAGAACAGAATTTAAGTTGGGGGAAAGAACCACAGTTCCCCTTAACTATAGGCCAAATCTTGCAGGTCTGACTCAGGTCTGGTCTACACTAAAAAGTTAGGTCCACACCACTGAGCAACAAAATTAAGCTGACTTAAGCTCCATTGTAGACAGCACTAGGTGGATGGAAGAATTTTTCCATTGACCTTACTACTGCCTTTTGGAGAGGTAGGTTGGAATGTTTCAGTTTCAAAAAATTTACCTTTTCCAACAGAAAAATATTCCACTGGAAAATTTTCAACCAGCTCTATTTATTATTTATAAAGCACCATTTGTGTATATGCTTTTAAATGTTTTTTGTGCTTTATCTTTTTCATTGTGGGCAGTTTTTGAACTCTCTCTACCTAAAAAACAATGTAGTGTTACAAAGAGCCATCTACAGTTTTGTGCCCAATAGGTTCTACCTTAGCCTAGAGACTCTGCACTTAATAAGATCAAATTAAAATGACACCATTTAAAGACCAAGTCCTGCAAAGTTTTAAATACATACTTTGTGTACTGCTAGTAGCCCCCTTGAAGTGTATTCAACAGCTCTTACTGTGTAAACTTAAAAACATGCTAAAGTACTTGCGGGATCAGGGCTAAAGTTTCTAAGAGCACAACTGCATAGAAGCAATTTTATACATGGTGCTAAAATATTTTCCATTAAAACAGTATTTGTTCCATGGAATTGTAGAAAGTCCTCAAGACTAATACATCAATAAGTGCCCTGTACATTTCCCGTGACATCTGGAGCTGATGCTTTGTTCACTGAAGAATTGTAATAATTTCACTAGTATTGTAGGGAATCCAAAGGACCCTTGGAATCATTATAAAACACTGTCTGACTTGTATTATTAAACATTTTTTCTGGTCTGAAGAAGAAGTCAATGAAATGATCATAAATGGAAGCACCTCTATCTTAGAAACTACTACAGGGTTTATGGGAATGTTATTTGAAGACTGTATTTTAAATTGTGGGAACTGAGGGACCTTTTTCAAACACAATAACTGTCTATCTGGAACTGAGCCGCTAACTTGGCAGAACCTGCCTATTGATGAAGTTAGAGAAACAAACCTGTATGGAGATTTGAATCAGATCCCAGTAAAATACTTATAATGTGTACAGGGCTTAGACTATTCACTGTCTTAGTTACATAAGGAATTGAGGGAGGGGTTAAATACAGAGAGAATGGATTTGGACACTGTGGTGAGGCGGTGTGGTTCCCTGCCGCCCCGGAGAGAGACAAGCCCCTCCCGACACCAGAGTGGGCGGAGCCAGGGCGCTCTGAGCCCGCCCCCAGAGGGTCAAGCGCTGCCCCGGAAGGATAAAGGCCCGACCTCAGGGCTCACTGGGGAGGCAGCCGCTGGAGAGGCCAGACGCCTCTGGCCTAGCTCGTGAGTGGGAAAGCCCAGCGGCCTGCGGAAAACCCAAGGACTGGCCCGACCTGCCCCATGCCAGCTACCTGGAGGAGTTGCCGAGCCTGCCCCGTACCAGCTCCCAGAAGGAGTTGCCGAGTCTACCCCGACCAGCTACCCCGAGGAACCCCTGGTGCTGGACCCCCCAGAGGACACCACCCTGACCCAGGTACCTCCAGGGCGGAGTCTGGAAGTAGCCCGGGGGCAGCCGACCCTCGTCTGGCTGCAGCACTGCCAGAGCCCATGTCAGTGTGTTGCGGCCAGGATCCCCACTGACACAGCAGCAGGTCTTTGCTGCTGCTAGGGCCCCGGGCTGGGACGCAGTGGAGTGGGAGGGCCTGTGTCTTCCCTGCCACCCAACTCGCGGGTGACAGTCTCCCCCTCTCCCAGGCCCTTTGGAAGCTAGGGCCTGGGCCTGCTGTTTATAAACTGTTGTTGTTCAACCCCTGCCTGAGGGCCTGACTCACCAATGCCCCGCCCTGACCTAGGGCCTGGACTTACTGTGGTATTTCCACCTTCACAAAGGCTGCGGAGGAAGGCTCCTGCGGCTAGACTAATTCCCCACGAGACCTATTCCCCAATTTGGTGAGGCGGTGGGGATCCCTGCCACCCCAGAGAGAGACAAGCTCTGGCTAACCTCTCTACAGTTACATGGAGAGGTTCATTATAAATGCTGTGCAAAGAGCATATTGTATATGTGAGAGGACTCAGATAAATCAACCCGCTTTCAGGTAAAGTCAAAAACTGTCCAGCTCTGCAGAAGTGATGCAAACACGGATAAATGAATCCCATATTTTAAACATGTTCTTTGATTTTGATACCACAATATTAAAATAGATTGATACCATAAAGAGAAGCAACATCAGTGTATTCCCCACTCACACAGAGGACTCAAAGTTCAGCTCTTTGTGTCAGAGGTGGGTGCAATTTCTCCTCTCCCCATACAAAGAGAAGTGGGTGGAACCCAAAGCACCCATCTTGCCTCTTTTATATCCAGTGTAGATTAACTGATCCCAATCGATTCCATGATTGCTGGGCTATCGTAATCAAGGCAGATAACTCCATTTCTTGCAGCTGAGCCTATACCTGGAGTGAGGGGAATACAAAATTCCCATTGTTTTCTTCAGAGAAGGATTTTAACCACCTTACCTCTAAGGATTGCATAGGGTTTTCGAAAGGCAAAAACACTGATTTCTTGTCTTGTGACTAATATGTAAAACTACTAATTAATTATGGATATCATACCAGCATGGAGAAATAATTCTTTGTATTTGATAAGTGTGTTGGAAGAACCCTGCATCTGATTAATAAATACTAGTTTCCTTAAAGGACCACGAGCACCAATTCCTGAAAGCACCCAAATAGACTATTAGTTTAAAGTAAGGAAATAGCCAAAAACAAACGAGGAAGAAGTGTTCAGAGTTTATGATAATTCTCTAGACTAACTCATAAAAGGGAAGTGTTAAGGACAGAGATGCCCACAATGTCCTTGTTGTCCTTAATGTCCTTGTTTGTGCTGATTTGTAAAGAACTCTTCCTCCTAAAGTAGTGGACTGAATAAGCCACTCCCCGTGCAAGAGAAAAGGGAATGTGATACTATGGAATTAGACCCAGGTCCTCAAAGATATTTAATCAATGGGAAATTAATGGGAGTTTGGGGCCTAAATGTCTTCATAATAATAGTTATGGCTGCACATCTGTACAGGGATGAGCAGCAATGGCAACTGTGCGATGATCTACTGAAACAGAACCACAATGCTTTCTAGGTAAAAAACAACTCCAAATGCAATGCCTCACTGTGCAGCTACCTACAGAGCTCCTGTGCAGAAGGAAGCGATCCTGGCTTCACAGGTGGGAAACGGGGCTGAAAGCCTTGCTCCTGCTAACATACCATTTCCTACTTGGAGCTGGCATCTACACCAGAGAAGACAGTCAGACTGACTTGGCCTGCTGTGTCCAGAACCCCAGTTCTACAGAAGAAGAAGAGAGCCTTTAGTTGTCATCATTATTAACTTATCATTTTAAAGTTTCCAAAATGCTTCACGTGCTTCTCAGACTACAAAGAAGACTAGTTGGCACCTGCGCCAACTAGTCTGCAATCTAAATGCACATGTGATATCAACAACAAAGCAGTAGGGAAGGGAGGGCAGAGAAAGAAGGTTAGAGGCTACAGCAATATGATCACCTGGTGACTCCATGAGGATTGTATACATCTGGGTAGTTCTGGGTTGTGATTTTTAATATATAAATTCTGCTTATTGTGGGCACTATAGAAGAGGAGGGAACTCAGGAGGGATTTATATGAGGATAGACCCATACTGGCAGGACGGCTAGATGGCCTAGAAGTGACTGTGAAGAACATATGGTTTAATTTAATGCAAGCGACTTTGTAGATTATAATTGAGTAGATAATTGGGAAAGGATGATAATTGTTTATGAGATGGAGGGATTTAGTAATTATTCAAAGCTGTTTTAGAAGACTTATAAATACTCTTGACGAAGGCCCAGGAGGAGCCAAAACATTGGCTCAGTCTTCTCACTCCCTCTTAAGAATTAATGTGTAAACATACATAATAAATCCATAAGTAAAATATAATAGTGTGCTTAGGATAAACAGTTGTCTTGATGGTAAGATTATGAGCATCTTGAATAGCAGAAGACTCATAAGTTTAGCTGTCCTTATGAAATCTTTTCCATCTGGGGCCAAAAACTCATAAGGATGAGCACAGGTGAAATTTCAAGTCAAACTGGAAATGGAAAATCAAAAGTCATTCCTGTCAGGGATCCAATCAGGTACCATATGTGTAATGGTGAGTTTTGAAACCTGAATTTTGACTCTCTCACCACTTCTCCACATACACAAGTTTGAAAGGATTTGGGTGTAATGTTCCAGTTTTGGCTCAACTACAATAAAAAGAGTATAAAAAAGCCTGTTTTACAAAGTCATTGGTAACGTCCCATCAATGTAGGTTTTGCATTTACAAAGTTGTGGTATACACTATACACACAGTAATACACACACACATTGGTCCTTTTGTAACTTACACTTCTTTTGCTAAGAAAAATTAATATTGATATTAATTTTAATAATTTAAAATTCTGGTCCATCAACCTGTGAATAAACAAATCGGAGGCTGACAAACAACAATCATATACCAAATATTTCTTTTCCACACTATACCTCTCCAGAAAGTCTGAACATGTATCTGAAATAATTAGATTTTGTTCAGTAATCAAACTCAATCAAATGGATTCTCTGTGAACTACTTTTATATCCACAATGAGAAATGTGTGTCATATTCTCTGTAAATTTGCATATTTTTCCATAAACCTAAAACCAATCAATTTTGAAGAGTTATGATAATATAAAGAATCTGAGGCAATTACATGTCTTTTAAACAGGGATTCAAAATGCATTTCACTGACAGTATTCATGTAGTAAAATAGTCAAAACTTCTTTAACCCTTTTAGTGACAACTCAATTAAGCTGTAATGATTGAGGCCTGGGACACTTCCTCAGGCTTAATGACTGGCTGAGAAAGTTGATAGCCTGAGGTGAAGCCAAGGGCCATTAATTCCCTCTGGTCATTAATTCCCCAGGAATTGCCCTAGGCCAACGTTGTTATTGACATTATAGAGTGGTATTCTGAAGATGTATTTGGTCTTCTCTTATTTGTTAGCAAATAAACTGTTAAAGAATTATATTTTAAACAGTCCCCCCCCATCCTCTATGGGAGAATAGGAAGTTCCCTTTTCATAGCATAAAGTGGTAGTTGGGGGAAAGGGGGAGAAATCTCTCCCAAGGGTAGATGGGTAAATTGGTGGTACTATATTTCCCCAGAGATTAGGCCAAATATCTAATCTTGTCAAATGTGGGCATGGGGGGTTCATTTTTTATAAAGAAAAAGGAATAATGTAAGGTGCTGTGGGCTTAGTGACTTTTTCTTAAAACTTACTTTGTAATGAGTGTTCTGTTTGGTTATGTATCTTCCACTTTTACTGACACTAAAGACCCCCTTCCACATTTACTAAACAGTTTAGACTTACCCTTTCACGAGCAAGTTTTCAAGAAGACATCCTGACCCAGAGAAGAAAGTCCAGGCTTTAGGATTCTGAGCAGGCAAGATGAGCATCAAGTTTTAGTCCATAATCAATTTTTCAAAGAGATTTCTGCCACAAAGAGATGGCTTCCAACATTTGGCTAGAGCATAGGAACTAGGGGGAATGCAAGAAAGAACTGTTTCAATAAAGTATTTCCTTTCTCTTGTTCCTGGTTGTGCTATTACCAATGTATGCTCAGGGAATTATTACTTGCTTATCCCCTGCCACGGTTCAATGCACACTCACTGAGAGTTGGAACAAAGGACACACACGTGCAAAGATCAGGGTGATGAGTCCCTATACTTTCTTTACCCACACAACGCCATACAAGAGCAACACAAAGCATCCAGTTAAGCTGTATTACAGCTTCTTTACATCATCAAAACAGTACACAGCAGATGAAGAATAATGGTGAAACTAGTTCTTTACTTGCATTTGTATTGTTAATGACCCTGGGAAAGGAGACTAGGGAGAGCCCTAATCCTAAGAGTTGCTGAGTCCCAATATCTCCATGGTTTAAGGGCTCTTGCTGTGCACCTGTCTAGTTCCCTTGGCCATGTTGCCTCTACGTGCAGTGAAACCAAGGAATCAGTGCCATGAATAGCCTTTCAAGCACTGATGCCCTAGCTAGCATTCGGCCATGGAAACCTTTGAAGAGCAGTGAAGTTATGCTGAGTAATCTACCAATGAGAATTCTTGAAACATGTCCAGTCTCTCTCATACCTCTGTCATTACAACCAATATAATTGTTGCATGCAAGTTAGCTGTAGAGGAGGAGTGGTGATTAGTTATGTTACTTCTGATGCCACTATGGCCCTACTAAAGAGTTACTTGAGTTGTTGACCTGACCTATGTGTAGTTTACATAATCTTAACAATGAGATACAACAATCATTAATGGCTTAAGTTAATTACAAGCTATTTCTTCAAGTATATCCTATGCACAAGATTTCAATGGCTTTTAACTATATGGAAAGTTTGAATAGTCTGCATTATTTCATTATTCAGGTCATTTGGGACAAAGAGGAGATTAATAAAATTAACATCTGTATCAAAGGATCCAGGCTTTAATTACTTTAAGTCATAAACTGATCAGCATCTTTTCTTTTAAATTCTCAGAAAGTTGATTCAGTATTCAAAGAGTAAGTGCTATAAGTTTGGGGAGGATGTGCATTTTTCATACATAGCAGTGAGGTGGAATGCCTCCTTTAAGTATAAAATGGAACTCATTCTTAACCATGGAGTAGTGATTTGACCTCAATAATGTAAGGGCTAGATCAGGGATTGGCAACCTTTGGCACACAGCCAGTCAGGGAAATCCACTGGCGGGCCTGATGCGGTGTGGGACAAGGGATGTGCTGGCCACTGTTTGCCACAGCCCCCATTGGCCTGGCATGGCGAACCGCGGCCAGTGGGAGCTGCGATTGGCCGAACCTGCGGATGCTGCAGGTAAACAAACCGTCCCGGCCCACCAGCAGATTTCCCTGACAGGCCACATGCCAAAGGTAGCCGATCCCTGGGCTAGATGCACATAGGCTACATTAGATGCAGTGGTGTGGGATAGCTACCTGATCTCTTCCCTGGCCTCTGCACCACTTTTAATGTTTTTTTTTCTTCTTTAAATAAGCAGATTCCTACATTACTGGTAAACTTTAAATTATCTCCACTCTGAAACCAACACTGCAAATTGTAAACAAATTGCATCTGTCTTACTAGTAACAATTAAAAATGGTTTATAGTTTCTTTACCAATATCATCTGTGCATAATATGTCTCATTTGAAAGGCCTAAAAATGCACAAGAAATATGCTTGTTCAAGAAAAAAATAGGTGAAAAACGATATCTACAATATGTTTGATGGTGAGGAAAGCACATTTGTTCAGAATACTTTGGAGACACAGTTCAGGAGGAGGTCATGCTTGTGAAAATATTACCACTGCAATACTGCCAAGGTCATGTCTGAAGGCGGGTTTGGCTGTGTAAGAGCTGGTATGTTAAATATGTACAGGAGCTACGTACCTTGGGCATCTAATATTTCTAAACATTTTTCCTAATTATTTGTTCATGAGTTAGATTCTGTTAATTTTTTTTTCTACATGTGCATCTTTTTGCTCGTCCTCTGACCCTTTTTTGGCTCACGACTGCCAACCCTCTCCACACCCCCCTGCCCCCCACATATACACTCCACCTCACGTACTGAATGATTGTCAGACCTCATAAGAAAAAAAAAGTCCTGTTGTTGAATACTAACTGTATGGAAGTACTGTGGGAGAGCTATATTGTATTTTGTACTTAATGTGTGTACTTGAAAAAATGACTTTAAATAAGGTAGAAGTCATTTGTAAATAGGGTCATAAGTAGCATGAATGAAGATAGCCATATGGTTGAAATACAGTAGTAAATATATAGAGAATATGTGATGGAGTCATGTGGTATAAAAGTCTTATTGGCACAAGTTTTGCAAGGACTGCATTTATAACAAATGACCTCACTACAAGTGATTTGTATAGTTTTCCTAAACAAATACTGGTGTTAGCACAGAGACTGATCAATTGGAGAGGGTTCAAAGAAGAGCCATGAGAATGATTAAAGGATTAGAAAACCTGCCTTAGAGTGATAGACTCTAGGAGCTGAAGCAATTTAGTTTAACAAATAGAAAGTTAAGGGGTGACTTTACTACAGCCTATAAGTTGTAGTAATATGGGGAACTAATATTTGATAATGGGCTCCTCAATCTAGCAGTAAAAGGATACAATGGCTGGAAGTTGAAACTAGAGAAATTCAGACCAGAAATAAGGTGTACATTTTTACGAGTAAGTGTAATTAGCCATTGGAACAATTTAGGAAGGATCATGGCTGATTCTCTATCATTGGCAATTTTTAAATCCAGATTGGTTGTTTTTCTAAAATATATGCTCTAGGAATTATAACACAGGCCATAGAATTTCCCCAAAATATATCCTAGATTCTGACCTGGGAATCTAGGAATCTATTAATAAATGAACTAAAGTGATTCATCAGTTATACTTTGCCACAGTTATTCTTTCACCTAGTTAAGATTTCTATACTACCAAACCAGTTCTGTGTAAGAATGTTAGAAAACCCAGTAGAATTATTGAGTGGGCAAAGTGAGGCTAGCAATCTACAAGTCTAGAACAAAGTCAATTTATGCCACCATTTGTCAAATACAAGTATGACTGATGATTTTTGTAACCACACAATATTTTATATATTCATATTGTGATACTTTTGAAAGAAGAAGACATTCATTCTACATTTACTGTAGTTTATTTCTTTTCTGAAATATATTTCACGGACATTTCCAATGTCCTCTCCCTTTACAAATGACTAATGGGAGAAGGTAACTTTGGAAATGACATTGCAATGTAATCATCCCCATTGTGTATTGTGGTTAAAATTGATTAAAATAATATTGAAACTCCCCCAAGGGATTATGCAATTATAAGTCAAGTCCCAAATGGAAAAGATTTTTGAGAACTTGGCAGATGTCTTAATGAAAATGAAGCATTATAGTAATATATTAGTGCTATTTGTATATTATTGACAGCCAAATCACTAAACTATATAAATTACTGTCCAGGAGAATTGTTGGATTGCTTTTCTTTCAGGAAATGCTTAATCAAATATTACTTTTAAAAACTCAGTTGTTTCATTTTGGTTTTTGATATGCACATTGATAGATAAATGATTAAATTCTGAGTTTTGGTTACTCATTTGCTTTGAATGTTGACAGTTTAAATATTTTGGTCTACATCCATATTGTTTTATTACAGAATAAATTCAGACTAATGCCATACACTATTGCATTCAATTCTGTCATAAAATACAGTGGAGGACTCACAACTTTGTTTCCTTTAATAAAGCTGTTTATCTGGCATTTCTTCCTTTAAGAGTTTTTGTAGAGAAATAATATTGAGCTCAAAATGTGAGTAACAGATATAGTCATTTAACAGGACAGATAATCATATTTTACAATTTCATGCAGGGATTTTTAATTGATTTAAAATTTGTTGCTGTGTTAAGCATTTACTTAAAAGGGTTTAATTTTTGCCATGCCTAGAGGATCTGTATATATCAACAAATAGAGTAAATTTATTTTTACAGTTTTATTCCTATATCAGGAATTTCTGTTTCACTGAATAAGAAATAAACTACCTGCTGGCAACTACACAATATTTTAGTCTCTAATTTTAAAAGTACACTGTATTTTAATACCTTTTTTTTAAACAGATATCAATTTTTATGGAGCAGTACATGAGTTGTTGATGGATAAATCACCCAAGCATGGTTAAAGAGACCCTAATATCCAGATGGTACCATATCCATTTAATTGTATCCTCTGACCTCATCTCACCTGAGCCTGCATTAAAATCATAATACAGTTCAAGTGTAAAAATGATATACTGTTTATTCGTCCTGTTTATAGAGGGGCAAACACACAGTTAAATTCATATGTCGAAAATTAGTGTAGTCATTTGAAAAGGTTGAGTTAGATCAAACTGACTCTCAGCATTTTATTTGCCCTTTCTTATTTAAATAGCTATATTGCTATAGTTGGACATTTTTAAACGATAGAGGATGTTAAGAAAGAGGTGAAACAGCTTACTGAACATGCAAAAGATTGACTGCTGCATTAGCTACTGAAAGCTACCAAGCATTGTTTAATAATGAAGGGAACAATTCATTTTATTTTTAATTTGTACAATGCACATTAAGGAAAAACTTTTCATGTAGTAAAATCCATTGAAAATATTTTAATACTTTGGAGTACGTAACCCAACAATCCTCTCTATAGGTTCCATTTTCATTAGTGTAAAATATCTGCATGATGTTTTCCATGGTCCTTACATTTCTAAGCAGTTTATCTTTCTTAAATCACAAAACTGAACCTCTCTTCTAATAACTATTTTCGCTATGTTTCCATTTCCTTTACCTTTGTCAAGACAGTTTTCCAACAGAAACTGAATTAGGAAAAAGTTATACACACATACAGACAGACAGAGAGATTGCCAACAGAGTATTGTTTTTAATAATATTATTACATATGGAGAAAAAACTTGTTATAATTCAGTTTTATTTTTGGTTCATTTTGAGCAAGCAGAATAGCTGATTTTTAAAGGCATGCGGCAATTCATATCCTAGTATCAAAACTACCATGTGATTCTCATGCTTCTATGGTCAAATGTTCAGTCCTAAAAACTACAGATACCCCCACAAAAATACTCAGGGCCCCACGCCCCTATATTTGTGTCCATAAACTGGAAAATTGCATGTGCAAAGAGTATGTTAGGCATAGATTTCACAATTTATATTTATATAATTGTGCTCTGATTCCAAATATAAGCCGCTGTGAAGGAAAATGAGTGCTCTTCTGCTGTCCAGAATGGTACAGAAGCCTATGTTCCAATCCTCCACTTGATACACAATGCAAGAGAGAATGCTGGTTTACCAGCCAACACAGAATAGATTTGTGCACTACAGTTCCCAGCCCTCAGCAGAATGGAGAGAGTCAGAGCATTCATTATCTAGCACAGAACTGAAGACTGTACTTTGGGGTCCTTATGAGAACTTCATTAATGCAAAAGTACATGATTATTAATGATTATTATTTATTTGTATTAAAATAACCCCTAGATACCACAACCAAAACCAGGGCTGCATTACACTAGGCAATGTAGTCTCAGCCCTGAAGAGCTCAGTGTAAGTGAACTCATCCATTAAGTTCAATGCTCAGATATCACACTGATGGGTTCATTACTACATCTAGATAAGTATACCAGATTTGCTTTTTAAAAATCCATCATGTATAGCATAGAAGAAGGAAAATTACATTCTGGAGAAATATTTTAATGATTTGATTTGCAGCTACAAAAGCATGGAAATTCAGAATTAAGGCACAACTCATGACCCAGAAACTTTCCTCATCTCACACTGCTGAGGGTTATTTTACTTTGTTTTATTTAAGCAACTGCATAAATATAGGTCTGCTACATATATAAGTCTGCGAAAATGTCAGCTTGGATTTTTGGCCTGAATTCTAAATTTCCCTGGTTTGATGGTTTATGTGAAATCCTTAATATTACCCTTTAACATACTATTTGTGGTTGGTGATTAAGTTTTGTGGACTTGTGATTAAGAGTTATTAATTATCCATACTAAGTCCACACTTAACAATACTAATGAAATTTCATGTGAAATGAAAAGTAACTATTAACATGTGCATCTACTTAGCAGCTTGTCTTCATTATGCAATAAACAGAAACAAAGTATTATTCTTTGTTACCATTCTAACCAAGCACTTGAGTTAGAATGTTGGAGTAAGCATAAAAGACAAGACGGGAGGGACAGACAAATAAGCAAAGAGACATACCTAAATTACTACAAATGTATTTACAGAGCTAGATTAGCAGTTTTACTGCAGATATACTAGATTATAGAGAGAATTTAATAATTTATCCAGCAATTTTCACATAAGCAATATTATTAAAAATTAAGACATGAAAGAAGAGGTTAGTTATAGTGGAGAATATATATAGGCCATGAATAAATGTATTAAGCAGTAAGAACAGTGAATGTTTTAGTAGGTTTAGACTAGATTTAAAAAACTATTTGATTTCTGTGACGTCTCAAAATATCTGCTGGGAAGATGCATTGCCCACAATTGGCAAAATCAGAACATGTTTATCTATTTAAACTAGAAGCATTTTTTGAATGAGCAGTTCCTTATCACAATAGCCAGTCATAGTTGTACATATGCAAATGCATCCAGACATTTGTGTGTGCCTAATGTATGATTGCAAACACCCAAAGTACATGCACATATCAGGTATTGGCACCTGTACATGGCAGTAAGGTTTCTAGCTATCCATGTAAAAGTTGGCACCTAACTGTCCAGGTACATGTGCACACATCCATTTGGAACACGTGTCAAGAAATTGCACATATAGGGGTTTAGTCTAAATCTCACACCAGTTTATATCAGGAGTAATTCCATTGAAATCAGCAGTTGCTCCCAGATAAAATATGTATGAGACAGAATCAGGTCCACTAGCTGGGCATGTGCAAATGCCCATTTGCAAACATATATGCCTAATTTTGAAAATCTGGCTCAGTACCTCTTCTGACTAGATTGAATAAAGGGAGTTAAGAATAAGGAAAAAAGAGAAGAAAGAGGAATTTGTTCCAGCAAACAAAGATGACTGATTTAAAGTTTCAGAAATTCAGAAACTCAGGAGTTGTCTAAATCATTTTGTTCAGTGGGCCACATTCATCTTTTGACTTAATATTTCCAAGTTTATAGGAAGATTGAATAGTAAATGTATCTGTGCGGAAAGTCTGTTTTCCTTCAGTGATATACCACTGTATATCTGATCCTACTTAGGGCACTACTGGTGTTGGTCTAGTTGGATGGGTCCAGGTGAACCCTGGACCATCCAAGCTAAAAACATGTGCTTCTATTGCTTGAGCAGTACATCCCCATGCCAGCTGTAGGAGACTCATTAACCTCTTATATTGGCCAGCAAATAGTGAGGGTCATTCTACTGCCAGAGGTTACAACTACATACCCACTTTTAACAGTAAGTTGGTGTGAACAGCTATCTGGGTAGTTAAGTGTGGTTATTCTATTTTTAAAATTAAATTCCCATTCAGATGTAGGATCACAAGCTCCTTGGGACAGGGACCATGTTTTTGTTCCATATTTGTACAGTGATTAACACAATGGCGTCTGTGGGTCATGACTGGAGCTACTAGGTACTATTGCAAAATAATAACGATTATAATATATAGGTCAAAAATTTTCCTCTGGCTTATACCAGTGAAACTGCCTATTGGCTCATTAACTTTTAAAGACTAAAATTGTAAAAGTGATCCTCAAACTACAAATATTTTCTCATCTCTAGCTACTCTGTCTCAACCAAATCCTGAAGGAAACACAAATCTGTTCCATTAGGTCAGCATGTTCATTAAAATGGTGCTGGAGGGTAAGGCCAGCACAAACAATTGCCTATTCAGTGTGAAGAAGGGTGAAAAATCCAACAGTGGTCCATATTTGATTGTATTAGTGGAGGGGCAAGATTGGTAGCTTGATTTCAGCTTTGGGTAGACAAACAAATAATACTGTTGGGCCAGATTCCCAGGTGCATTGTGGCCCTTTCACACTGCTTTAGCAGTGCAAAGCAGGTGGAAAGCAGTTGTATGTCACCAGATGAAAATACCTCTGAGGAAAGGGAGCTCTCAGCTAGTGCTGAGACAGTCTACCAGGTTCTGATCCCCTCCTACCCAGCCCCAACATAGGTGGTGAGCAATAGGTGAGGAGAGACATGATATGTCTGGAACACACAGCTCTCCATCTATCCCAGCTGGCATATGGTCCTCTGGGGACCACGAACAGCTGGCATTGCTAGGGTCAGCATAGTTCCACCCTGTGAATCAGGGCTCACTAACAGACTTCACATGGCCCTCCCCAACTCTGCTGCAGCAAACAGAAACAATACAGCAAAGACCCTGAGAAAATATGTTGTCATTAATGTATCTGGGTATACATTGTTTTCTTCTGCCTACTGCAAACTTCAAGTGACCTCTATCAGAAGGAATTAGTCTGACTGCTAACTGGGCATTAGTAAATGCAAGCTCAAAACTCTATGCGCCAAATAAGTATATTCACTTCCTATATAAGCATATATGTGACATTGCCTGCATAGACTGTAAGCATCTTGCAGCAATGATTATCTTTCTGTATGTCTGTGACAATCAGGGTCCAGACACCCTCAAGGGAAGAACGGAAGGTTTAAACCCCCCAAAATGAGCAGCTGAACCAACTGATTGCATATTGTATTGTACTCTAAAAATATATTGAGTAAGGTCTTTTATGAAAGCTTTTAATGCTCTGAACTTGATGGTCATAGGTGTACATACTTTGCTTATGTATATAGAAAACTGTGCTAATAACCTTTACTACAATTTCAACTACATCTTACAGCAGGGAGGGGCATCTCTCAAGACAGGTGTTTTCATGAAACTGGCTCCAAATAACAAGCTATTGTCCAACAAGGAAGAGACACTGATGGATCATTAGAGTTAATGGAAAGATATTATGACACTCCAGCTTGCAAATTAAGAGGGGATTTCCACACTCAATAAACAAGAGTCATCAGGGACTGAGAGGGAAAAAAGGAAAACCCCTTTTTATCTGGAAACTGAGGGGTAACCTCCAAGCAGGAAGCTGTCTGTGAAATGCTGGATTCCTCCTAAGCTAGGGTGTACTCTGGAAAACTGTTTAAAAGCAACAGGTAATTTGTATTTAAAAAGGGATTTTATCTAATATTAGAAGTGGAAAGCCTGAGATTTTCTTTGTTTATTTTCTATGTAACTTTTATATGTTTGCTTCCCTTACTATTTTATCTTTGAATCTGTGGTTCTTCTATTAAAAAAATATATTTTTACTTAAGCAGGTCCCTGGTATGCAAACTGTATGGCATGCATATGCCAGAGGGTCCAAAAGTTTTGCCAGCATGACCACATGCTAATTAATGATTTCCTCCAAGACCTTAGACAGCATGGAGGACGCCATTTTGCTCTTCAAAATAGCATCATCTACCTTGTACGTAAGGGATATGTGAGGTCACACTGTGCAGAAGATACCATTTTGTAGAGCAACATGGCGTCCTCCATGCATTGTGACCTCGTATGCACTGTACATGCAAAAATCACACTGTGTGGAGCAAAATGGCATCCTCCATACAGTAGAGGTAGGCACAATCCTATCTGCTGATGACGCAACCTGCTTTGGGGTTCCCACTCACCGTTTGGGAACTGTCGGCATATGCCAAAGTGAACTGGGGGGCTGATTTCACTGCTTTTGGGGTGATGAACCAGAGGAGACAGTCCAAGTGTCTGGTACTTAAGAACTTGGGGTGGATGAATTTGGGGAGAGTTGGGACTGGAAGGATTGTTGGTATCACCCTGCAAGGAAAAATTAGGCTGGTGGAAGCCAGGATAAGACCTTGTGGTTGTGAGCAGGCTACTGGTTTCAGGGATCTGCACCAAAGCTGCACAGCATAAGGCACCCCAAGGTTTCAGGGCAGGCTTTGACAGAAACCCTTACTGTCTGAGTGTTCCCCAAAACAATGTCTTGACAGCGCTAAGCACACTGTTTGCCCTTAACTAATAATTATTAAATAATAATAAATCAGTGATTCTCACATGCAAGGTGTTGACATTAAAGGACCAGATCATGCTCTCTCCCACATTGAACATGGAAAGGGGACACCGCTCAGGCACCTACATGTCACTGTTACCTCCTCTCTTATCCTGTGGAGGTGTCTCCATATGATCTGAAACCTGCACAAGGGATGGCAGTAGAATTCAGGTACACCAGGGAAAGGAGCGAGTGGATTGAGAAATAGGGATGGGAGTTGCCAATGCCTGTTCAAGATGTGTGGTAATCTCTGTGCGGTAATCTTGAAGACATGTCCACAGAAAAGTCCCCTTCCATGGTTTTAATGGAGGAGTGGGGAAGAGATTTGGCCCAGAGTGGAGGTTATTTAAATAGTGAGATGTCCACAGCACAGACAAAGGTATTTGTTTTTATTTTCATCCCCCCACCCCGCCTTTTGTGCTTTGGCAGCAATACTGAATACTGATAATACAAACTGTTCCAAGTATTTTCAGGCAATAGATTTTGGGAACAAGAGGGTCAGGTTAACTAATTAGCCTCAATTAGCTTTTGGTACCAATAGGTATCCAGCTCAGGGAGGTATTTCAGTAACAATCTCTGGAGTTTGTGGCTCCTGCAGGCAAATGTGACTATAAACAATGTCTAATCATGAACTTTTGACAGAAGTGCTCATTGTAACATAGAAGGAGACAACACGAGATGGTGGTTCTGGAGCAGCTCCAGTCACATCTGGATCTCATGAGTGTCCTTGATCATCATCAGTCTGGTTTCCAGTGTGGGTATCTATGGCTAATTTACTTCTGGAGACATAGGAAATTATTTTGTTAGATCTATCAACAATCTCCCATATCCTTTGCCATTAGATTTTATTGACTCAACCACAGTTTTGCTGGAGCAGTAGATTCATGTTGTCCTCTCTGAGAGGTCCCAGAAACCTCTTAATATGCATTCTGGTAGTTCCTAGGAGACCCAACCAGGGATCGGATCCTATTGTGTGAGTCACTTTTCATGCATGAGTCCCAAAGGTGGTCAGTAGCACTATCCCAATGTTTATAGATGGGGAAACTGAGATACAGCAACGTCACCAAGAAAGCCTGCCCAACGTCACCGAGAAAGCCAGGGCAGAGCCAAGAATAGAACCCAGGTCTGCCCAGTCCCAGTGTTCTATCCACTAGTCCACACTGCCTCTCAACAAGAAAGGGGTCCCTGCCCCCAACAAGTTTACAATTCTGCATTTTATAGTAAATTAATTTTAAGAATAGAAAATCCACAAGTAAAAGGGGAAATAGCTATTGGGGTAGTTAGCAATAAATTGGTGTGCAGTTAGTACTTCCTCTATGACTGCCCTCAAAAGTGGGATTCAAAAGGATTCCATTTGGCCATTTCTGTTCAACACATATGTATGTTTATGTCTGCTAACAGTTTTGGGTTGCAGTATCACCATTATGTGGATAGCACTCAGATTTATGGCAGTATTGGGAAGGAGAATGAAAATTAACTTGTGGAAAGGCCACCTAAATATGATGGAAATGATGCTGGTAAAGAGGAATTATCTAGATAAATGAGCCAGGATTATGAAGGCATCTTCTGCTGGGGTGTTTGCTCATCCGTCAATAATGAGGTCATAGTTTCATGGTCATGGTTACTTTGGAACTCTTGGGTGGCAGTTGTGATGGTGAAGAGCCTTCTATTACCAACAGCTAGCACAGAGGCTGAAATTGTTCTTCTTTAATGCTAACATTATCAGAGTGATCCATACTTGTGTAACTCATAACTAGATTGTTGCAAAGCACACTCTTAGGATATCTTTAAAAGCACTTGGAGCCTTCTGCAAATGCAGACTACAGCAGCTCATTCTCTTGAGTCAGGCAGGACACTTTGAGGCCAAAACCTCTCTACTCCACAGTACACTACTCTCTGTTTGTATCTGATTGCAATTCATGATCAATAATGTCCTAATTGGCGTGGGGCCCAGTTATCTGAGATAGTACCTCCTGGCCTGCCTCATTGTCTCCAGTGCCAGTGGGCTGTGCCTGTGTGGGGTAAAGTGGGGGAAACTTCTCAACTATAGTACTGTATGGCAAAAAAAAAAAATTCCTGGAATCTAACCCCTCCATTTACATTCATTCTTATGGGGAAATTGGATTCGCTTAACATTGTTTCACTTAAAGTTGCATTTTTCAGGAACATATCTACAACGCTAAGTGAGGAGTTACTGTAACTGATCCGAATCTCATCCTTGTGATGAGCAAGTGCTCAGTGGTCTCAAAAGGAGAGAGTTAGTGTGGCCATCCATGTCCTATGAACAATTCTGAACATATTTTCCCTACTATTAAAGCAGTGGTCCCCAAACTTTTTATTTTGCGCCCTTCCCTTGCCTCTGTCTGACCCCCCACTCCACCCCACCCCGCCAGAGGCCACAGTCGGAAGCTAGGACTAGGGCAGCTGGGGTCACAGCTGGTAGAAGGGCCATGATCAGGGCCAAGGCTGGGTCGGAGCCATGGCTGGGCTGGGAGCCGGGGCCAAGGCTTGGGGCGGTCTGGAACCTGGAGTGGAATCATGGCCAGGCTGCAGTTGAGGCCAGGGCCAGGAGCCAGGGCCGAGATCAGAGCAGAGCCGGATGGTGCTCCATCCCCAGCCCCCTGTGGAGGCTGGCCAAGGTCCTGCCGCGCCCTCCCAGTGTTCCTCTACACCTCACTAGGGGGACACGCCCCATAGTTTGGGGACCACTGTGTTAAGGTGAGAATTTGTTTAGAGAGAGAAAGATTGACTCTATATGTGGGTACAGCAGGTGGGTGTGGGATGTAGGTGAGTGAGAGAGGATTGTTAAACACACTGGATCAAATTCTGCTCAGCCCTGCACATAAACCATCTACTAGAAAACCTACACCTTGAGCAGTAGATAGAATCCAGCCATCTTTGTTTTGGCTTCCCCAAAACTCATGGACAGGCTACTCTCCAGAACCTTCATATAAAACCTTCATATACTGACTGGCCTATCTGTCTAAGGGCTTGTCTACATTTACAGTGCTGCAGGCGCATCGCTGTAGCACTTAGTGAAGATGCTACCTATGCTGATGGATGAGCTTCTCCTGTCAGCATAAGTACTCCACCTCCCCAAGAGGCAGTAGCTCTGGTGATGGGAGAAGCCCTCCCCCGTTGACATAGCGCTGTCCATGTCAGCGATTAGGTCATTGTAACGGCAGCTATGTCTACACTACATCTTATGTTGGCATAACTTATGTCACTCAGGGGCGTGAATAAACCACCCTCCCAGAGCAACATAGTTACACTGATATAAGTGCCGGTATGGAAGGATTCTGCCACCAAAATAGCTACCGCCGCTCACAGAGGTAGTTTTATTATACAGACAGGAGAGCTCTTTTCCATCGGCATAGAGCGTCTTCACCAGCCATGCTGCATTGGACCAGTTCTGCCACTGCAGTGTTGTATGTGCAGACACGCTTTTAGTCACTCAAGGGTGTGGATTTTCCGCACCTCTGAGCAATTAGTTATACCAATGTAAGTTTGTAGTGTAGACCAGGGGTAGGTATGACCAGGCAATGAATCCTAGGCATAGCTTCGCTAGCTGCACAGGGCTACATTCACTCAAAGAGCATCAACTAAAAATAGTTTTTAGGCTACATATCCATCTATTAGGGGTCCACGTTACATAATTTCAGAACCTGTTCCTTTCCTTTGTTTTGCCATGGGGATAAATACATTCACCTTATTTAATCTTACAGTCACAATTATTTTCTCAAATGAAAACCATAGTACTGCTCTAACCCTGGTCTCAACAAAACTTCACTGTGCTGTGAACTACTGGGGTCATCAGTGAGGATTAGAAAATTGACTGAAGATTGGGGTTTGTACTAAACACATTCTATACAAATTCTGCAAGAATACTGTATGTCACTTCCCATTATTCTTTGTTTTCAGTTGAGATTGCCCTTTACATCAAATCTCATGGTGTTTAGTCCATTATGCCTTTATTAAAGAAAGCTTCACAAAAAAGCTAAAACTAAAGAGGGAGTTAAAAGTTTAAAGTTCATAAAGACTTCAATACATATCTTACAACCCTTAGTATACTCTGCATTTTTCAAGTAAAGCCATTAGAAAAAGTATTATGGCCTGCACCCTAATATTTAACCTACACATTATGTAATATTGTTACTGTATTCTAGCATTCCGTAATGAGACTCAATGAAGGTTTTTGTTCAGAGCAGAAAGTACAAGGAATTGCCCAGATTATTGAATAAGTATGTTCTTAACAAGAATCGTCACTCTTCCACTCATCAAAATGATGGAATCTGCAATCTTCTCATTCCTCTGGGTAAATAAGGCACTTACACTAAGACCCTACATCTCTCAGTGGGGGAAGGGTGGGTGTGATGGGGTGTGACTCACCACTGCAGCACCTCCTGCTGGCTGTCCCAGGGATTAGCTCTACCAGCCAGTGCGCCCTCTTCTGGTGGTGTCTTGCCACTGTCACTTCCAGGACTGCAGCGTCCTCTTCATGACATAGGCCTCCAGCCATGGCATACTCTGTTCTCCCACCTTCCAGGGGAACAGCAGTCTGCTGTCCAGCTACTTCCTTCAATGGCAACTGCACCCAATTGTATGATCACTTCCTCAGTGGCTGGGGTGGGGGTGATGACCTCTGAGTTCCAGCCCAGGGACCCTGTAGATGGCCACCAGTTGCTGCATCCCCTCTGACTCCTCAGTTCATTTCCCTGGGCTACTTCCCCGCAGCCTCCCAGCACCTTCTTGCCCCTTACCTCAGGGCTTCAGCCTGACAGTTTCAGCAACTCTCTAACTTCCTCAGCCCCTGCTGGCAGCACTGCCCTGTCCAGGGTTGCTGGCTCTCCTTTCTCCTGCTAGGAGCCTGACCTTCCCTCCTCAAGCTCCAGGCAGCTACTGCCTCTGCTCTGCCATGCAGCTCTTCTTATCTAGGCATGACCAGCCCTTATTGGCTACTCCTTGCAGCCCCTCTCCTATTGGCTGCTTTCTGCGCAGCCTCCCCAAGACTCCATTAACCCCTTACTGGCCAGTGAGGGGTGGATGCCCCATCACAGTGGGCTACAGCACTATGTATGACTTCAACTAGTGGAGTATCTACACTCATAGTACAGTGAGATTCCCCTCTCCTCCCCACTATTCACAAGGGAACTGAGCAGTGTATGTCCTCTCTTTCCCTCCTGTACTTCCACCCCAATAAGGATTTAAACAGCTCCCTTTCCCCAGATATTCCCTCCCATAATCCTCTTTCCAAATGTCTATGTCCTCCTCCCTCTCCGACCAAAACATTTCTCCCTCCATAAGGCTCCCTCCCAGAGCCCCTGTCCCACTACTTCCCTCACCAAGGCTCCCCCTCCAAGCCCCGGCCCCCACTCCCCAACTTCCCCCACAAAGGCTCCCCCTCAGAGCCCCTATCCCTGTTCCCAAACTTCCCCCCAAAAAGCTCAACCCACAAAGACCCTGCCCCCATCTCCCCACTTCTCCTGCCAAGGCTCCACCCACAGAGACCCTGCCCCCAAAACCCCCAATTTCCCCCTGCCAAGACTCCATCCACAGAGCTTCTTTACACACACACTCCAAGATTTTGTTGCCCTGAAGATCCTTCCTTGAGTTTGTGTTTCCCATCTCAGTTCTGTTCTGATCCTCATACCTGAACCTCCTTCATGTGGGGAGAAGGAGGGGCTACTGCTGAGCTGGGGCTCGGGTTCAGACTGTCCTCTGGAGCTGCCTCAGACTCTGGTTTGGCTGGCTTGGAATGAACTGTGTTCCAGAGAGCAGCATCCTGCCTGCCAAGCAGGGGGTCAGAGCAACTCCTGAAGGCTGCAGCTACCTCCTTCCTACACATTTGATCAATCAGTTCATCGGATCAGTAGGGTAGGTTGTTGGAGAGTGCTGAGCTGCAGTAACAAGTTGCCTCAAGCTGTTCCTTCTACCTCCCCTCTAAGTGGGAGCCACCATTTATGGGACGGAAACAGTGTTATGAATCCCGTGCTGAAAGTTGTGAAAGTCCCATCTATAATTGAGACAAGGCCTTCAGTGCTTTCTATCTTCAATTTATTCTTCATTAATTTCAATCACTAGACTCCCTGGTTACAACCTGACTGACAGAAAGCCAGGGCTGGTCATTTAGGTGCTTTTGAAAATCCCACTAGGCACTGATCTGCACCTTTAGGTACCTAAATACCTTTGAAAATCTAGCCCTAAGTGACCTACTTTACATGAGAAGGCACAGTTCCTGAACTGTGGAGAGGCTGTGGTACATTCAGTTGTGATATAGTAGGAATACCTCAGAAATCTTATAAGGGGTTGACAAACTTGGTGTATCTGCCAATTAACAATCACCCTAAAAATCCATAAAAATTGCACTATTCCAACACAATTAACCAACAACATCCAGTCAGGCGAGGATGTGGAATTTATAGACTAATCACATGCATATTTTTCAAAAGTGCTGTTTAAACAAACAGATCCATAAATCTCATACTTTCCAGTTTTGGCAGATTCTCCATACCTATACTCAAGTCTTTTGGGAGATATGTAAAATAATATGGTCACCACAGCATTTCAAAACCTTTTCTGGGAGATTCAGGATGTGCCATACCTGCCATTAATTATTGTGGGTCCTGAGAAGAAGACCATGCAGAGAATTCTGGCTCTTGAAATGAAGATAGAAATTTGATGAAAGAGAATTTAATTTAATTACCAACATCCAACTTCATCATCAAATTTCAATCATCTCATTCAACATAGGATTCATAACAGTATAGATTTGAAAGCCAAAATGAACCATTATGATCATATAATGTGAACTCCTGTATAACACAGGCCAGGATTAAGAGTAATATATTATGAAACTCAAAGAATTTATGTAGCCATTGACAGAATGGCACCATATGATTGTGGGTGCTCACCAGATTGCCAAATTGTAACAGAAAGAGACCCTTCTGTACTTTCTCTGATAGGGTCTGGCTCTGCATGTTTACTATGGGGCTGCAATCTGATGTATACATTTGCCTTTCTTGCTTTAGCACATTGCTTTGAATGGCAAATCGTGTAGGCATTTTGTTTCTGTATTTAAGTAATCTGGTGCTAGAAACAGTCTTTGTTGGATCCAAAAGTCAGTGAGGCATGTATATAAACATTTTTATATAAACGTCTTCCTTAATGCACTGTATATACTTAATAGCTTTTCTTCTAATAAATAATTTTTAGATTACAAACATTTTTTTAATAGATGTATGTCCAATTAGCCAGGGAAAATACAATTGTATAACTGCCAGTCTCCCAGGTATAGCTGGATTTTTATACCCCATTTATTGCTGGACTCGGAGAATAAGCCAATAGGTTTTGGAGCAGGAATATCATATTGGTCACATAAACATACTTATCTAAAAAAGCACAATAAAGAAAGAACCAAACTGTGTACGTTTCTAGACACCAGCACAGCATTCATTTACATGTTGTTTACACCTCTGTTGACTCTGTTATACAATTAAAACTGCTTTGTTGCCAGTGAAATTGTCAGTTTTCATGCATGTACTATATAATCCTTTGAGTTATGCTATCAGAAATAAGCCACATGACAATAATTTTAGAAGTGTAAAAAACAAATGAAATGTGTATCATTACCCATACTTATCTCAATCATTGGTGCAGGAATAGATTCATGAAGTAGCACTGTAACAGGTTCTGTCTTTGGTTTTTGTCATAGGAAAATTGTACTGGTCATGTTTCATGGCTTACCATTGCACTATTCTTATTACACTATTTATCATAAAAATGGAAGTTTTAAGAAGAGTAGTTACAAAACCTGCTTTTCCTTTGGTACATTCTGTGAAAAATCAGCATAATGCAATAGAGCTCCTTGACTTCCTGGTTCTAGGATTTGAATAGCTGGCTCTTCCCAATCTCTCCTTTTTTCACATCCTCTGCAACCCATGACAAAGAGGTAGAGTGGCCATTCACTCCAAACACAAAATATTCTGAGTGGTGCAGTCAACAACTGTTCTTTCACAAACTACACTGAGCATTAAAATTCAGGAGATAGATCCACTGTTGGTATAAATTTTCATAGCACCTCAATGACAATTTACATGAGCTGAGGTTCTTCCCCAGCGGATTGACTGTTCTTATGGTAACTTCATGGAGCTGTAGTCCCATTAGGTGAAATTCTGGCCCACTGAAGTCATTGATTCATTGAGAGCTTTGCTACTGACTTCAGTGGAGCCTGTATTTCACCCACAACTTCTGTGGGACTACTCATGCACTTGAAGTTACCTTGCTGAATCAAGACCTAAATATGATGTGATATGGAGACGAAGGTGAGACCAGCATAATTATTTTATCACTTGTGTCCTACATCAAGACTATAGCTCGGGTTTCTGAGGCTACCTCAAGACAGTAACTCTGGTTTTCTAAGGTGAAAGGAAAGCTAGTGAATCACTCAGCCCTAGGCTGAGTTTCAACCTTTGAATCACAAGCAAGGAGCAGATTTATTTTTTGATTGCTGGAATTTAAGGCACAAAAATCAAAGCACTAACTCGTTAATATTGACAAAAAGCTTACACAACAGCAACATGTGCCCCTTGCCATTCACAAAACATATGCTAATTGGAGGCAAATATCATCTATCCTTAGCTAGACTTGCAAAATCAGATCTGGTTTATAAATAGTAAAAAGTATGCCTGCTATTTTTAGTGGATGGCAGAGTATAGAAAAATCACCATTGACTGTGAATTTATAAGTAGACCCCAATGAGGATGACTTTGGTAAATACCCAGGATCCTCTCTTTACTGAAATAAATGAATTCATATGGAGACATACAAGCTGCTGAATAAAGCTATGTGTAAAATATATTTTAAATAATAATCCTTTCTGAAGCTAATACTGAACAAGGACCAAATCTTTCAGTCATTACTCAGGCAAAACCCTTACTGAAAACAAATAAGGACAACAGGTTTTTGTCCAAAGTTGTACTAAAAAGTTTCAGCGATAAAGAAAAAAAAATAAAATATGGGGCAGATACTCATCTGGTGTAAAACAGTGTAGCTCTTCAATGGAGCTATGCTGATTTACACCATCAGAGGGTCTGGCTCAGTGCTTGTTCAGTCTCTTTGTCTTAGAGTAATCAGAATTCAGAGTGCACTCTGAAAATAGCCAATGACTTTCCAAAACCCCAATCACCATTTTTATTGAACTGTATTAGCTGAAAGAAGCCAAATTAGAAAAAAAGAGCTCTAAATTTCTGATATCTTAATACAATAGTTCTAGCCCTTTGCATCAAGCCTAATACCACTGTTTCTGACTAAGATAGGATGACTTTCTGGTCTAATGGTGCTCTGTTCAGTGCTGCTTCCTTCACATCTGGTCGCCAAAGAGTCGCTCCGTCACCCTGCAGCCTGCTAATGAGATCCCCCATTTAATTAATACCATAAGAATTTTAATTCTGACTGAATCAATTTAACGTGATGTGATTTTGTCAGCTCTATTCCCCAAGTAAAAAGTGAGCCTGATGCTTATTACATACATCATTTCATGGGCTCTGCATTCCCTGCTGACTTAAACAAATTCTAATTAAGACTAATTAAAGCATCATTTATGAAAGCGCTTGTGATAGCTATGCAAACATTCTGGGTGGGTATGCTTTGCATAATAATTATCCTAGTTAATATTAAGGCTAGGTCCTTGGCAATTAGGTCTTTGAAAGAGAGTTATTCTGAATTTAGCCGTTTTCAGAGTTAGCAATTAATAACAAAAATAATGTGTAAAATTTATGTAGTGACTTCATTAACAAAATAAATTTAGAAGTAGTAATATTGTTTGCATTTTTTTAAACTAAGCATAATCTTTAAGCCAGGTGACAGTTATTAAAATAAAAGGATACAGTTCCTACAGTAGGTCTTGGGAATTTATTATAACCTTGCAGAGTGGGGAAGTACTATTTATAAATTGCAGGCTAGAAAGATAGTTAAGCTAAGCAGTGCCTGTTCCTTCCCCTCTCCCCCAAGAAAAATCTAGATTATACAGTGGGAATGTAGCAGTTCTTTGCAACATTTCTTAGCAAGCTAAAAACTAGTTATGTTTTAAAAAAAAAGGTCAAATTAGAGACGCTTTACATTTCCAGTAATAGATCATGCAATTTAAGGATTGGAATCAAATGGGCAGAAGATAATGAATTATAGTAACAGAGTAAATTCTTCTCAATTACAGTGATTGTTGTTAGGCCCATATTTACAGAAAGAAATGTTCCTGACACCTACTGAGCTCTGTGAAATTAAAAGTCTCTCCAGCATTCACAATCTGATTCACCTGTGCTTCCCAAGGGTATATTATGTTGTCAGTAGTCACTATGGTGCAGTTAAGTATGTCATTTAAAATATTATAGGAACTTCCCCCCCTTTTTAAAAACTGTATAGTACCTCATCTCAGGATTTACAAGCAGGGAAGAGAGTGTATTCTGTGGGCTGTAATGTATCTTCAGTTTTTGAGCAGAATTTGCAACTGAAATAATTTGAGAAATCTGCTTAAAAATTGTAAGTCTCACATGGCCTATGATTCCAAAGAATACACTGAATAGATACTGTGGACATTTGATATAGCAGCATAACAATTTTAAAAAAGGAAACCTGATAAACACTTAGTAAATATTTTGAATGTTTGACATCACAAGGACCTCTTTGTAATGGAAACAGGTGTCCCTGTAGCTGCCAAGAAGATTGAGTCATGGCATCATTTGTTATTTTGAAGCTAGATCCAGAATAGATTGTATTTAATGGCTCACTTTGCTGTTGTGGGGTTTTTTTTTTTCAACTTTGAAACATGATGTGTGCAGAAAAACAAGAAATAGCTAGAATTAAATAGCACCTTTTTGCTTTCTGTAAAGACACAGTCTCAGTGCAAAGATTTTTGGAGAGATGCTTTCCCTGTTCAGGTTTCAGATGCTTTTCCTGTTCAGAAATTTAATTTTTCCATGAGTATGTGTTATAGTTAACTTATTCTAACTATATTCTCTTGTTGCTGCGTTAAAGTTCTTTCAGCTCTGCTGCTTTAGCTATCAAAATGAAAGAGGCATTTAGTACATTGATTTCTAATAAGAATACTTTATGCTTCTTGAGGTTAACTGTCATTTAGTTGACTGCATTTTCTACTGTTAACACTCAAGCTGGCTAGGGATACCCATCCTCCTTTCTCTCCTTATGTTTCTCTGTTGTTTTAATCTCTTTTCCAGACATGCGGATTCTGGTTGTCATTTTAGCACACACCACCAGAGAGCTGCAAACTAGCAGTGAGGTTCTAAGAAACGTACTGTCATGGGGACAAATCATCCCCTGCTACTGAAAATCCTTACAGGAGAGGTGTCAGAGGGAAGAAATCTCTGTGAACATCCTCTCATGTAGCTCTTCCCTATTGTTCCACTGGATGCTGACTATGTAAAATAAGATGAAGGGCCCACTGACAAATCTGACAGATCTCATGGCATTGAAATCTACAGAAGCCAGGCCCGCAATGGATGCAGAGGAGGAGCCAACAGTACTGCTGAGGTAGCCAAGCCTCCACTCTCATGTGTGTGGAATCTAGACCATGGTTATGATTTTCCTACCAACTAAGTATTGTGGGAAATGAATTATTATGTTTTAAAGTTAACAGGTTCCACATACTAGAACTCTGATGTGATAAAATAAAAGCAGACCTGATACTTGTATTCCAGCCTTGAATTAGGGGGCTTACTATAAAATAAATACAACCCTGACTTATGTTTCCTTGTAAATGATTGAATTGAGGGGATTAATCTTCATTCCCTTCATTCATTGGTGCAGGATGATCCTGACTGAAAAAAATACACTTTCAAACCTAATTTCTTACAGATAATTTTTGAAGATGTAAAAAAGATCCTGCTGATAATATATTTTGTAACATGCAACTCAGATTTATCACAAAGGTTTAATACTTGTGATGTTGATGAAAGTCATTTTTTGGCTTACTTTTCAAATATCTGAAGAGTGGAATTTGAAGAGCATGCTTGTGTAGCTAGTAGCTGTAGGCAGAATCTTGCTTGCCTTACTCACACATGAAATCTCCTGAGGAAGATTAGCATTATAGCTATCCAATACCTATATGACTTGGTCCTGCCATCCTTACCCTTGGACTCATTGGTGTGCAAAAGGGCTGTTTTTATGAAGAAAGGTTGCGGATCAAATCCATGATTTGTAAAAGCTTGGGCAGAGAATACTAACCAGTCTCTGTGAAATTCAGAGAAAGGATTTGTTATTTGCAGTAATGCAGGTACTGGTTATGCATTAACCAATAGTTTTTAAAACTTACTTATTTTTGTTAATATCACAAATTATAATTAACAGATTTTTCTAAAAGGCAGAGATTTACTCTTTAGTGATCATAAGGAACACTTAGCACAAAGTCTGACAAAAGCCTTTAAACATTTGTCCCTGCTTGCTGTCCCATTATCTCCAACCCTGTCCTCATCTCAATTATATATCCCACCACAAGAAAGAAGTCTGAAATGTCTCGAGCTATTTAATTCCGAGAATGTCCATAGGTAAATACTGCAAATTTATTACGTACAGAGGTGGTTTTGTTTTTGTTTTGTTGTTTGTAATTTTAATACCCTGGGAAAAAACCTTTCACTAACAGGAATTAATTAATGGATTCTTCAGACAGTCTTATTTATGTCACCCTATCCTATCCCATCTCCCACTTGTTTGTGATCAGTATCCCTAGAATGTCATGTGTAAGGTGTTTGGTAGAGAGGGAATACTTTGGGAGAAGAGACTGGAAGGAGAAGTGAAGGAGGCTGGGTTGGGAAGAGGGATTGTATGGCTATGACATAGAGATAGAGGCCAAAATAGAAACATAGGCAGGTAAACAATCCCAACTCTGTCTCACCAGCCACAAAAGCCCGGCTCTTGCAAGCACTGACACATGTGAGTAACTTTATTCATGTAAGTAGTTGGTCTGTGTTATTCATATGATAAGTGTTCGCAAAATTGGGGCCTAAGTCAACAGGAGTAAGACTGAAGGACTGGGCCTATGGAAGGAATAGTTATTTGCATGGAGATTTGTAGGTGTGTGTAGAATTTTTCAAGGAGAGTGTCTTGCGCTCCTTCATTTACAAGGCAGTTTGGATAGTTCAGTCTCTACCAGAGATAGTATTTATAAATAGGGAATATGAAAATGCTATTGTTTAATTACAGTATGTTCATAGGGTAATCAAACAAAAGAATTTATCAATTTATGTTAATTTTGTCTAGTTAATTTTTAACAGCTTTTTGGTATATTGGCTTTCTAGGTTGTACTATATGACTTTCCAGTATTACTGGATTGACAGGCAGCTGGTGCAATAATAAAACTGCTATTCCCATATCTGCCAAAGGCTCAGAGAGAGATGAGTACAAGACAGATATCTACCCACTCACCATTTAACGTGTACGGTTTCCTACTGAACATGCAGATGGCATGGCGGTCCCAGATTTCATTTGAGTTAATCTAATCCCTCCACTGCTCCCACTAGAAAGGAGGGCATTAGCAGCCATATGTCAACCAGATTTGTCAGATTATTCATTACAATTAATTGCTGTTCTCACTTAAGGCCTTTAAGGCTGTGAATTGCTCTGAATTCTATTGCAAACACAAAATTATGAGTAAAAGACTTTAGCCCTGTCATTCAAATTTCATGCTGACCTTTATCAGCTTTTGGCTTTTCCATGGGTGCTGGGCTGAAAGCTTTCTAATTGGTGTTCCATTTCTTCCTCACTACAGGTAAGCTGTCGGCCTAGGCAGTAAGTATGACCAGAAAGACAAGAGGAAAAACTCTCAGGTCCCAGCAGACAGTATTTAACTGCCAACTAATAATACATTAGGAGGGTAATGAAATGAGCTAGATGTCATAATGACCCAATATACTAATTAAACCTCTAAACACTATAGCTTTTTAAGACATTTTCTGTCCTGGACAGACTTATTTTTGGAACTGCATTTCTTTTTACATTGTTTCATTATCCAAACTCTCTTGTAAATTATTATGGATGATCATTAGAAATTAACAAAATTAATACCCACACTCACACAGAAGGGAGCAGAGACGTCAGCCTCCTACAACCTGAAGCCTCACACATCTCAGTGTAGCTCACTTTTGGTACAAAGCCCGTTCTGTGATTTTTTTGCACACAAGGGAACATTACTGCACCCTTATCTCCTGTGGTGTGACATCATATGGCAATAAGCTGAGCAAGTTTGCTCTAACATTTCCCTTGTGTACCATGCAATATTGTCTGGCTATGGTTGAGCTATACTTGCATATACTTGGTTATATAAAATCTGTACCGTTTGATTAGATTATCATCAGAGGAGCCTTGATTGCCAAGAAGTGTCTGTCATTGAGATTATTAAGCCACAGTGGGCTGCCTTGATTAATACTTTGTTTGCAACTTCAGACTAGCAATTTTGTCAGACGTTTCACAAATCTTGACATGAAGGTTTTAATAAGAATCCCCAAAATAGGATTGGTTGACTGTTTAGATTTCTAGGGTGGTTTCCTTATTTATCTTTAAAATCCTTGTTAGCAAAGAAATTGAAGGGCAATATCCTTGGTGGGAGTGTGCGGCAGTCACACATTTATTCTGCTTTAGAGAGTCACTGCTTTCCAAATAAAACTTTAACAATGTGCACTCAGGTAATACTCAAGAAGTCCATTGAGAACAGTGTGCTGAGTAACCAAAATAAGGGTATCTCAGCATCACTGTTTTATTTCTTCGTGTAACTACACAAACTGAGAAGCCACCATTTAATAGGAGTCTAAAAAGAAATGGAATATGACAGTCACGTGCATTCTCACATTTACACCTCATGGCTGTTACTAATTTTCATTAATAAATGTGAAGGTCAGCCTGACAGTTTCTCTGCTGCCCTTATTAGTAATTGTGTAATTGACCCTTTTCACTCTATTGTGTCCCTTCATAGATAGTATTGTTACACAGTGGTCACTAAAAATACCATTGAGACTACTGTGAGACTGTACTGCTCCCAGACCAACAGCCTTTCTTCCTCACGACCACCATAAGCTCCTAATCAGCCAGCTGCCTGAGCCCACTTGTAAGAGGGTGAAACAGACAGGAAAGGGTTAATGGCTACCTGCCGGTCACATGACACAGCAGGGGATTTAAGGAACAAGCATGGCCTCTTTCCAGGGGGCAGAGAAAGGCAAGGGGGAAAGCCTATTTTGGTCAGGAGAAACATTTTGTTAGTGTTACTTCATGAGTTTTTGTGCTGAATAACATATTGTGTCCTGATGGAGGGCCAGGAACAGACTCAGGCATTGCAATGATTCTTTCCTGGGCTGCTGAGAGAGGTCACCAGCTTACGCCACTCCTTTACTGAGCTACAAGCATAACTTCGAGCCTCAAGGAGGCTCACGAGTGTGAGGCAGAAAGGCACTATTGTTTAGCTGAGTAAGCTAGGGACTATTCTCAGTTCTCCCACTGACACCCTTTGTGGCCTTTGTCAAGTCACATAGGTCAAAACGTTCATGTTTAAACACCTTAGATCCACAGGCACTGAGCACCTCACTGGGAGCTGTGGGTACTCCAAACTTAAACAAAAGCAGTTTGGTTTTCTTAGGTGCCTTAATGTGTACACCTACGTTTGAAAATAGCAGCTTTAACCTCGCTCTGCCTCTGTTTCCATATCTCTAAAATGGAATAATAATACCTACCTTCCCAAAGTGCTGGCAATTAAGTAGTTAATGTTTGTAAAGTGATATAGGAGTAATAAAACTCACCAGAATGCACACAAAGGACTCCAGTGGCTGGGGAACTAGCAGCCTCTGGGCCCCAGCCAATTTAGACACTTCTCCTTTGCAAAGCTTTTCTAACTGTTGGTAATTACGCAAAGACTCCCATGCAAACTGGGCTTCACTTCTATAGCGGCTGGTGGGTCAAACCCACTGTGCCCCATCACTACTGTATTACCACCCATCTCCTAGCTGAAGAGATGTTCTGGGAGCTGGAAATGGAACACAAAGTGTTTTCTTGTCTGTTACCAGGGCTGGCTTCAATCCATAGCAACCCATAAGAGTTGACTAGACCCAGAGCAATGAGTTTTCATAGCCTATAGATCCAACTGTTTGCAGAGTCCACATCAGGCATCAACCCAACTGTAGCTCACGAAAGCTTATGCTCAAATAAATTTGTTAGTCTCTAAGGTGCCACAAGTACTCCTTTTCTTTTTGCGGATACAGACTAACACGGCTGCTACTCTGAAACCATCAAATACAGATTATCATCTGCATGCATGTGCTATTGCCCTCTATGCATCTAGCACAGGGATCTAAAAATATTGCAGGGATCTATACGAATGTTTATGCCATATAAGTCAGAGCTAGGTAGCAACTAAAATGTTGTCCATACTCTAGTTCACAGCTGTAACATTGTCAAAAACTTGTATTTAATGGCAACACAATACACCCATTTAATAGAACTCTTGCTACATGAACAAAAGCAGTCATTTTCCAGCTGAAAGTCCCCTTGTGTGCAGTTATGCCAGCCACTAACTTTCCTCCAAGAAAAAAACTGCTTAATGAGGGAAATGTATAGCCCTCAATTTAACTTTTAAAAAGTTAAAAGCCTTGGCTGCAGGTAACTATTGAAGCCTTTAGTCACAACACCCTTGAAAGGAGAAGAGAGAGAGAGAGGACGGAGGCTATATCTGAGTAGGCAGCAAGCGAAAGTTCAGGGAGTCAGAGGAAGAGAAAAGGTTCCAAGGGAGCTGAACAAGAGGCACAGAAATAATTCACTTATTACAATACAAGCAACCTAGGAAAACTGAATAAGGCTATATAAGGCGTTCAGACGCCGAGTAAATCATAAATCACTCAAGCTTAGCCCTGATGCGTGTCAGGCTGTCATCAGAACCCCATGTCATGTACATAGAAAGAATAATCATTATTATAGTTTATTTTTATAATATTCATAATATCTTATAAAGACAGCATGCTCATCACCTTTAAACCCCTCCTCACAACACTTCTACCACAAAGCCTAAAGAAGTGAATTAAAATATAAAGTTATACCTTCTGGTTCCATTAACAGGAATTAACTAACTGATTCTTATTTTTGTCACTCTGTTCTATCCCACTTCCCTCTTGTTTGTGGTCAGTAATCCTAGTAAGTTATGTGTAAACTCTAGAGTTTAAGTTCCTTGTATCAGAGACCTATCTAGCTATCCATTCTGTGAGGTGTCTAGCATGCTAGAAATCAACAATTAAAATATTACTCCTTGCATCCTGAATGTTCCAAAAGTTCTTTACAAATTTAGCAAACTGATATGAAAACTGTAAAAGACTTACATCCTTCACCTCTGAAAATGCAGCTGCCTCTCAGTTCAAATAAGGCAGTTGTTGAACAAATGCACAGTTTAGGACGGAAAGAAGAATGAAATCCATTCCTAAGACTTCTTACTGTGATATATCTTTTAACAGTATATTTAACAAGTGATGATTATGTCTCTGCTCTAAAACCAATAACTTTAAAAGTTTATTATTTGTAAGGTTAGGCGTTACATTTCCCCCTGTATTATAGTACAACTCATTACCAAAGGGACAATCTCCCAGTTTGGAATCAATTTGAATACAAATCTATTCAGATTATAAAACATTTGGATTCACATAATCTTGAACCCCACGCTTCCCTCAAAAACATGAGTACTGAATTATACATTATTTGTTTAAAATCTCAGATATTCACAATTCATATTTAATAAAAAATATAATTAATAATATCTAGCTTTAAGATAGCACTTTTTATCATTAGATCTCAAAGGCTTTTTAAAAAAATGTCAGTATCATTTTACAGATGTGGAAGCTGAGCCACCGGGAGCTAAAGTGACTTGCCCAAGATCATGCAGCAGGCAAGTGGCCAAGCCCAGAATAGAAGCCTGGTCTCCTGAGTCCCAGTCCAGTGCACTACCCAACAGGCCCTTTGACTCACTATATACACGGCATGGTCAATATATACTTTACACAGCTGTGTACTCTGAATAGAAATTCTATTAAACTAGGATATAAACAAAAGAATGCCAAACATGCTGCTTTTGGCAAAGCATGCTTGGGTCTCCTTATACTTTGAAGCAGTCCTGATGTCCCTGCTGCAAGGATGGGTATGGGGGAGAATAATTGTAAATTCCTTACTGACCCATCCTTTGTTCCAGCTTTTTGGTTGGAACTGAAGGGCTGCTGGTGAATTTTCCAAGAAAGACCTGCTCAGTTGTACAAAGAAGATTTAAGTGGACCTGACTTTCAGCAGAAATGTGATTGGTCTTTGTCATGTTAGAAGCCTGCAGAGTCTATGGAGTTGGATCAAAACCCTAGGAAAAAGCCAAAATGTATATATGAAAGATACTTTGCATCTTTATGGATCTCAAAGCACTTCTCAAACATAGTGATGTATTAATATCACCATTTTACCGCTGGGTATAGTGAGGCAAAGCCAAAGACAGTGTTATGAATAGGTGTGTTGTATTACAGTGTCTAAAATCTTCAGGAGAAAAATTGTGATGGACTATGACCCACTTTTTATGCACAGGGGGAAGTCCATGTCGTTAGTAGACAAGGCATTGTTGGGATGTATCAGATTCTACCATCCGTGGCCAAGGAAACCAAGGTCTAACAGCAGGGAATGGGGATGGCTGTCTAAACCCCCATGGACTAAGCCAGGTTTTCTGGATCTGTCTCCAGCCTTTATAGGACAGATGAGTTTCGTCAGCTAACTACCAAAGCAAAATAAATAACCTCAGTTACTATAACGATTGGATATACTGTTTCAAACAGGGGACCTGACCAGTTACTTAAAGAAAAGAGAGCGGCTGAGATGGGCAAGTTTGGTATTGGTAGAAAAACCACAAGGCCTCATTTTCCTCCAACACCAGTTTTACACTAGTATAACTCCAATAGTTTCAGTGTAATGCCTGTTGGTTTACATTTATATTACAGTAACTGAGAGGAGAATCAGGTCCTAGCCATTCACCTACACACACACACACACACACACGCACAATTATCAGTTTCTTTTGTAAAAACTTGTTTAGACCTCATCTGGAAGTAGCACTATGGGGCACAATATCACTGGTGATTTTGGACTGTGAGGCTGCTCACCTGAATTACAAGATGCTGAAAATAAACCCGTCCATGAAAAAGAGCTTTGCTATGCTCGAATCTTGCATGAAATGTACCTGTTTCGCTGCACTGACCTCAGCCTTCCCCATGAGGATTTCATGCAAATATACAGTAGTATCAGCTGTGTATGGAAGTGTAGAACCCTGATGCTTAAATACTGAATGGTCATCCACCCAGAAAATTAATAATATCTTTAAAAAATAGTTGTTTTCTTCATTCCACATATTTTATATTTAACTCTCTTTTTATAGCTTCCTTAGACATGAACCCTTCCCTGGGTGGTATTTTCATCAGCACTAGTGCATAGAGTTTTACATAAAAATGTGAAAACTCTTGTTTGACAATATGACAAAAAGCTCCTGAGGTGAGATCACTGATCTATGGCCTCAGCTAATCCTGATTAGTAACCAATAAACCACAGAAGATATAAACTCTCCAGGCACTGGAAAAATTAGCTGACTATCCATAGCTTGTGTGCCTTCCTTGACATTTAGCTCCTGCCCACTTTCTCCTTATGACTGTTCCTTTCCCTCAGACACCCACAGGCTCCACACTCCTACTCGCATGCCATCATCCCTGTTCCCCAAACCTCCTCTCCTGGTTCTCTAAAGATCACTCAGTCTCTGTGCAACCCTCACTTCCATCCCCTGCAGTGACTCTCAGCTCCGCCTCCAAAGTCTTTGGTACTAACATTGCAGAGTGCAACAGCAGGGCAATTAGTCGACTAATCGTTCAGTAAAAATAAGAGGGTTTAGAGTCACAGATCCAAACTACTTCAAACATAAAAGCAGATTTGGTTTGGAGGAGACAAGCAATGTTTTCACTGGTTCTTTTCTTATCAGAAGTGGTTTGTCCATCCCTTGATGGGCCAGTTCATCTTTTTACAATCATGTCACCAGGGAGTTCTTTTGTGTGATAAGTGAATGGGTTAAAAGCCAGCCTGATGACAACTGACTGCTGAGCTGAATGATGCAATGTTGGCCAGTGGGCGCCATTATTAAATATACAATATCATTTTAGGGGATGATAAAAGAAACTATCTAAAATTTCATATACCTAACGTGGTGTATAAACAGGCTAAATCCCTATACATTTTAAAACTTCAGCAGTCTAAAGGTTAAAGCCTGTCAGTTGAATTTCACAAATTCCAGGAAGGAATGGAGAAGTCGCGCCAACTCTTCATTGTATACCAGTGATCAAACATCTCCTCATTACACTTCAATATTGTTGCCTCTAAAGGTCACCATTGCTGAACATAATCACACAAAATCAAAACTGCAAACTTTATATATCATAGAGGTAGTAAATAGCTTGGAGGTTTATTTTCTGGTGCCTGAACAACATTCTGAACCCATTTATAAATTCCTGGGTACTGTGGCATGAACCAGACACATTTGCAGTGACTAACAAAAGCTTCAATTAAATCAATTTCCTGTAAAAAATATTCTCCATCATTTATTAGGTCAGTACCAACTGGTCTAATCAAGCAATTGTTACTCAGTAACTTTCATTTGCATAATTTAAAAAATGACCATTCTGATCATTAAAAAAAACAGGGTTAAAAAAAAAACAATTTTCAGGTCAGATTCATGAAAATATTTTATGTTCTATGTAAAGGAGTCCATAGAATTTACTTAAGAAATTTCTAGGATATGTCATTAATCATGTAAACTCCATTATTCTCCTATTCACTGATTTTACTCAACATTAATTTAGCCAATCCGTCACTTCCAGAGATGCGGAGGCCAAAACCAGGGTCTAATCACCATCTAAAATAGAGACTCTCCTATTCTAAAGGAGGCAACACCACCCATTCACAAGATAAATATTTAGAAAATATTCTTTCCTCTTTATTTTTCACTGTTTGAAACTATAACTGGATATTGCTCTCTTTTTTTAAATTGATAGTTTCTTTGGTGTCCAATAGTTGTAGAAAAAACAACAACATGCTTAACACACACAAATAATAATGTGCCAAAGCAGTATTCCAGGGATTTTTTTTTATTTGGAGTAAATGGGTCAGATTCTGACATTGGTTAAACCAGTATAATTCTGGAAGAACTACAATAAAGTCATTGGAGTTATTGTGGTATTATTCGATTGTACATGGTCTCAGAACCAGACCCCAGGTAAGAAGAGTATAAAACTATTTGATTTCAGTTGGACTACATACCCAACAGAAAGAGATAAAGAAATTAAGAGAGAAAGCAAGAAAGTAGTACTTTTGCAATCCAATGCAGGAGTGGGCAAACTTTTTGGCCCGAGGGCCACGCCAGGGTTGCAAAACTGTATGGAGGGCCGGATAGGGAAGGCTGTGCCTCCTCAAACAGCCTGGCCCCCACCCCCTATCTGCCCCATCCCACTTCCCACCCCGACTGCCCCCCTCAGAACCCCCGCCCCATCCAACCCACCCTGCTCCCTGTCCCTTGACTGCCCCGACCTCATCCACACATCCCCGCCCCCAACAGGCCCCCGGGACTCCCACACCTATCCAATCCCCCCGTTCCCCATCCCCTGACCGCCCCCCAAACCCATCCAACGCCCCTGCTCCTTGTCTGCTTACCGCCCCCTCCCAGGACCCCCCACCCCTAACCGCCAGCCGGAACTCCACGCCCTATCCAACTCCTCCTGCCCCGTACCCACATCCCCACCCCCTGACAGGCCCCCCAGGATTCCCACGCCTATCCAAGCACCCCCTGCTCCCTGCCCCCTTACCATGCCGCTCAGAGGAGCAGGAGCTTGCAGCCCCACCGCTTGGCCGAAGCCAGTCACGCCGCGCTGCACGACAGGAGCGGCAGGCCAGAGTGTGAGTGGTACAGCGAGCTGAGGCTGCGGGGGGAACAGCAGGGGAGGGGCCGGGGTCTAGCCTCCCCGGCCAGGAGCTCAAGGGCCAAGCAGAACAAGTCCCGCGAGCCAGATGCGGCCCCCGGTCTGAAGTTTGCCCACCTCGGATCTAATGCCTTGCTCCTAAAAGGAGCTTCATATGAGTGGATTTCTCTGCAGGGGGCACCCTGCATGGAGTTCATTGCATAAGAAGCCAGAGACCAAAAGGGGAGGGGAAGCACAGGAGGGAAATTAAATGTTTGTGAACAGATATTTTAAATGTATTTGTGTGTGTGTGTGTGTGTATATGAGTTACGGATTGTTATCTCTATATATATGTTTTATTTTATTATCCCAGAGTATTTAGATATATATAGATGTTAGCTACATGTATGGCCCACATTGCCATGCTACCTGAATGCCTCACAATGAATTTAGCTAGCATAATAAGCATAGTTGTATTTGTAACCTGCATTTTGCAACACACATATTGCAACATGTTGTAAAGAAACACGATCAGCTTGAAAATTACATTTCCCTCTGAAAATCTGAGCCTGATTCTCAAATACACAATTCCACTGCTATTAAAGAGGCCTTTAAAGTGGCATAATTAGTTTACACTGCAAAGATTGCGTAAGGGGCTTGAATGGAACTAAAAATTCAGGCCTTTGTATCTATTATGGTTACACATAATCCCTAAGATTACTAGAAACAAAAGCATTTAGCTACTATACTGGGTGCCATAGAAAATCCTAAAATAGAAAAAAAGATTAGTACACAAATATTTTCTCTATAACGGTTAGGTTTTTGCTCTTTACATTTGATAGCTCTTTAAGCATAGTCAGTTTTACTGTTTCATTGATTGTCATTTGCTGCACTTTCATTTAATTAAATTTTTCATGAATCTTCTTACTTGTGCGGCTCGTTACTTGAAATTTGTGTTGTATTTCTTAGTTGCGACTAGTGACATAAGTCAGATGGCATTGTTACTCTTCCTTGAACACAACTCTTATCAGGTTTGTAGTGTGGATATTCATGGAAAGCAAATTTATTGATGCTAATATGGCTAACTCATATGAATTTTCACATAAATGTATACAATACATTAATTTTAAAGTTTGAACTAATATTTGCTGATCATATTTTTCTGTATTTGCCAGGCTCCCGTTCTAGCCAGGCTGAGCAAGTTCTGCAATACCCTCACCCCACTATTCTCATGGCTCTATAAGTTTTGCTACTGATGAAAAAAAAACATGGATGGTTTTAGAGAATATGTTCTACTGGTTTGTCTGGGTTTTTTTTTTTAATAAACACCTTTGTTTACAAAATTAGTGTTTACAAAAATACCAAACTGGGACAGGCACATTTCCTCCACCTCAGCACACTAGGAACCTATGACCACACTTATCATTCTGACCCTAACAAAGTGGCCTGGTTAATCCTTGCATCTGTTTCCATACATTAAGTGTTTACAGGTCAAGTCAAGGGTTTATGTCCTTATCAGCTGTTCATAACTCTGAACAACCATTTTTACCTTTGTCTTTTTGCAAACACGATAGTGAAGTTTATGACAGAACTAACTTTCATTTTAATACCACCCTCACCTCCATTTTAAGTTGTACTTATTCTGATCAATGTTCCTTGGCTGTTTGATCTCAGTTCAAAGGTGATTAACAAACTGATTCAATTTTCCTTTACTAGTGCCTGCCTCAAGGTTTGAAGTGCTTACACAGATATTTAAAATATTTACTATGTCTATAAAAGCAAAAGAACAGTTTCTATTCCAAGCTGATGATATTTTAAAATACAAGTACATGAAACTAAGGATACAAATCTGACACTCACCCAACAAATCAACCTCAACTTACCAAATATAAATTGCCCAGCAAACTGAAGACTACTTTCTTCTAACCATCACACACGCCTCCACCCAACCCCTCATCAAAGTCTAGGAAATAAGGTGAACTGTGCATTGTGTCCTGAAGGTCTACAAACTCAGGATCAGTTGGACCCAAGAGTGTTAGGAGAGAGTTGAGGACCCCTTATGGAAAATATCCTGCCATTAGCTCCTCCCTTTAAACCTGAAAGGTGTTGGTTCCAGCACCTCCCTAAATACAACTAAGGCTGTATCATGTAGCCAGGTTGCAAACCAGGAGCAAAACCAACACCTTAAACTTGAGCTGGAAACTAACCAGAAATAAGTGCAGACTGCTATGTAGCATACATTTCTATGTGAGCTTGTTGGAGGTGTCTGCAGAGATTCAAATGTCATACTCCTCTTTGTAGTGCAGACATCCTCCCATCCTATTGAATTTACTAAGGGTGACATTGCGGGTTTCAGGCGTGCATCTTAAAAATGAAATGTACAAACTGTTGAGCACAAGGATTCCTTGCTTCTTTGAGAAGAAGAATACATGGCAACAGGAGTGGATGGATAAGTGAACATAGTAAGGAGAATACTTGACACAAACTGTTATTAAAGAAGGGTGAATGACATCAACTCCACAAACAGAAAAGTGTGCCAGGATGGACAACTTTAAACTATTGCCTGTTTGTGGGCAGTAAGGAAGGTTTGTGGGCAGTAGAGAAGTTTTTAAGTAGTTTTGGTGTATATATGACTGCGATGGATACCTAAACAAAAAGCAGAGCAAGGAATGTGACCTTATTTTTAACTGTAGCTAGTGCAGAGGCCTCTGTTACTTTCCATGGTTTCCAGCAATCACCTACAGACAGTACAGATGTTGATACATTAAACATCAAATGGTGCTGTGACTGTATGCCCTAGAAGAATTAAGCAAAGAAAGAAAGATCCCTTGGCCACGTCTGAGTGCAAACAGCAGTATTGAGAAATGTCACAGGCTTGAAGCACAAGGACCAGGTGAGTTTAAAGGATTAGAAAAGTTACCACGCACCACATAAAATAACCTTCTAGAAAGATGCACAGCAGCCATTTCAGCTTCTAGGAACACTAATGTGGCCCTGAGTATCAGACTAGATAAAGTACTGCATTGGCTCATAAAAATGGAAGTAACTGAAAAAAAGTTGAAGATGCTAACGAACGGGAACATGCTCCCTGGATAGCCTGTACTTTTAAAATGTTGTTGAAAAATTGAAGAGGATTCAATGAAGACCTACTAGAATGAATTGAGGTCTGGAAAACGCACCTTGCAGTGAGAGACTTAAGTTGCTCAATCTCTTTATCCTACCAAAGAGAATGTTAAGAGGTGACACAATCATGTTCTCTAAGTACTAACATGGGGAGACAATTTCTGACACTAAAAGGCTTCCAGTATAACCTTCTCTTTAATATCTATCATGTAACTTGCTTTGCTGTGTGATTATTAAACAGATATGGGAGTATATGTTCCTACAGAGCGGATCTTGTTTCTGCAAATATAGTTTCACTGAAGTCCAACAACAGGCAATGGACAGAAGATTAAAACAAATGAGAGACTTGGGCCTCTCCTGTTAATGAACCATATGGGAACACAACACCTGGAATCCGGCAAAGTTTGGAGTTGGATCTGATTCCAGACCCTAACTTCATGTCTCAGTCCATCTCTATTCAATACACATCATATACTTTTAACTATAGCTTTGGTTATAGGACATATTACATTGGTTTGTCGGTGTCCCAAAGTACTGTATCTGTGGGAGGATGGTCATTCATACTTTCATCTGTGTATTGGGGAAATGTTCTGACCCTGTTTTCCCCCTTATCACAAAGTGGGCTCTCTTTCCCCAGTGGAGAGCACTTTTCTTGTGTTCCCCAGTGGAGAACCATTTTTGTTGGTTTGTGTGGTACATTCCCAAACAAACCAACAAAATGGTATGATTTCACTTATTATAGGGTTTGAACAAAATCCAAATAAATATCATTCCCCTTTTCTCAAGTCCAACAGGAAAGTAACATCTTTACCTGAGGTGAGTTTGGTCTTTCTCCTACCAGACTGGCCATGCTTTTCTTCTTCCTTTTGTAAATGGCAGATGGGCCCCTTAAGTTAACAAACCCATTTTATTCTGCTCCACAACCAGGTAATAATTTTTGTCTGGTTCCAAAGCACTGGAGCCTGGCAAATACAGCAAAGGTTTGGGCCTTGGATCTATCTTTCCCCAACCCAGTTAAATCTGGACTTCACAAGACTCAGATGGCTAATATAGCCCTTCACATTCTTTAGGAATTAAAGCTGTGAATATTTGGCTCTCTCATGATCACCAACACACAACTCAGGTATAACGATTTATAGCTAGTGGATATTTTTAATTTGAGACTAAAGATTCATTATGTGAACCAGAAATGACAAAACTAAAAGTATCCTGTTCTTTACTGAGGCAATAACACATCAAACGTACAGGCATCTATCATGTGTTTCATCTTTCCCAGAAATGTTGCCTTTCAGGAATAATATCACAGTGCCACATCTGGAATGTCTAATGTAGTGAGGTAGTTCCGAGAAGCACCAGTCAGGACAGCATTTAGGGACTGCTGGTAGCATTCCCTGGATTGAAATAGGACTGGACAAAGTGGGCTAGATAACATTTAAATCTCCTGAAACTTTGCCCAAAGTTTCAATTTTCCTTGGCGCATGAAAAACTTTGGTTAAACTATTTTCCACTGGTTTCTTTTTTAAATACTCTTGTGCATCTGAGCTCCCTAGGAGTAATTCTCCAGCTGTAAGAAGCAAGTCACTTTCATTGGAGCCAAGCAAGAGATCTGCACCCCCTAGATTCAGCTGGGAACAGAAGCCATAATGTGCTACAAGGAAAGCTGTATGTCCTAAATTAAAAACCAAGAAATACTGGAAATCCCACATAAAAGAGAGGTCCCATGAGATTTCACCCTATTTCCAAGGCCAAAATGTATTCAAACAAGTTTGGTTATGCATCCCAAAATGCATATCAGAACTGAACTCCCAAAACTTTTCAGGTTCATTCAGAAAGTATATTGAAAGTAGCATGGTGGGGCAAAATGCTTGTGTACCCATAGCCTTGTGTTCAGTGATACCTGCTGAAAACACAATTCCCTCTACATCTAATATGAATAAATTTGTAACTAAATTGACTCAATTCATGTTTCAACCAATCTCTAGCTATTAGGGAATAGGATGAGACCTTCAGTGTGGAGCTGATTACCCCACATCTGCCTACTGGGGTGTTTCATGCACCTTATTTTGAAACATCTCGTGCCGGCCACTGTGAGATACAGGATAATGGTCTGAGACGGACTATCGGTCTGTTGCTGTATGGCAGTTCGTATGTTCCTATGACTGTGTCTTACTCTGTCATATCAAGTGTCAAATGAAGACACACCTTGTAAAATAATTAATATACATATGGATTTTAGCCACATTGCGTAATTCTTGATAAGTGCTGAGATAACTATTGAGTATTAAAAAATGTTAAAAGCAAATTCTCATTGGTTTATGTTAATGAAAATTATAATATTTGATTGGCTTGTTTCTAAATCCGCAGTTCTAGCTCTCTCTCTCTTTTTTTTTTTTTTTTTTTTGCACTTCATGAAGGAATACTGGGTATGTATTAAATAAGCATCATAGTTGAAATTCAACCACTGCTAGATTTCTTACTTTATATTGTAAAGACTCAAAGGAGTTAATAAGATTATCACCATTCTTTTTGATATCTAAATCTGTGCCACCAGACCTTTCTCCACTGAGCAGAAGATTGCAATCATTGCTAAAGTCCCAGGTTTTTGCTTCTGTGCACAAAAATTAAACCAGTGGTGTGTAGCTGAACATATTCCACATAGCAAGAGCATATCATTAGCATATTAGCGACATCAACAAAAAATAGCTGAAAACAAAAACACTGCATACAAATAGAGTATGTGCAAGAAGCTGCAACGAAAGAAGCTCGTTTCAATGTTGGTTTTCCTCATGATTCTTCGCAGAGTGATATAAAATCCAAAGCTAAGGCTTTTGAACACTGTTAGATGCTGTAAGTTCTTTATTCTCTTAAACCACATAATTTCTCGTTAAACTATTTCATCAGTGGAGAATATTGTATTATTTGGAAGTTTACAAATTTCACTCAAATTAAATGTACCATAGTGGTTACAAAAACAGCACTGAAAAACAATATCATATTTTTATGAGTTAAGACCTGCATGGCATTCAAGCTAATTTATTAATATTATTATTTGTATTGGAGTAGCACCTAGGAAGCCTAGTCATGGACCAGGACCCCATTGTAGGAGCTATACAAACAGAACAAAATGACACTCCCCACACCAAAAAGCCTGCAGTATACACTAAGGGCTTGTCTACACTGGAACTTTACCGCACTGCAACTTTCTCAGTCAGGGGTGTGAACCCCTCTCCCCCCAGAGCGCTGCAAGTTTCAGCGCTGTAAAGTGCCAGTGTAGACAATGCACCAGCTCTGGGAGCCACACTCCCAGCACTGGTAGCTATTCCCCTCATGGAGGTGGGTATTTTTATAGCGCTGGGAGAGCTCTCTCCGAGCGCTATGCTGCAACCACACAGCTACGTCAAAGCGTTGCCGCGGCAGCGCTTTAACATTGCCAGTGAAGATGTGCCCACAACAGTGACGTTGAGTATGTGTTTAAAGATGCGCTCTCACTCACTCTCTTCTTGTTTTAGGAGCTGTTCTGTACATTTAGCTCTTTATACAGCTGCAGTCTGAAAGTGGATGTAGATAATATGTTAACAAGCATCTTACCCCAGTGAGCAGAATTCTCTTAATTGTTGGCTTAATTTTATTTCTGAAATGACAACAAGTATCCCAAATATTTTTAGACATTCATAAAAGGATGTTTGAGGTCTGAATATCTATACCTCAGTCAAGTTACCACCTAGATAGAGTGTAAACCTGCTGAGACAGTCATTTTCCTACAGCAGAATATAAGAGTTATTATTACTCCAGCCTCTAATTTATATGCAAGTTGGATTTGCATAATACCTGCTGCAAAATATATTTTTTCAGAGGTCTTCTTTGGTGCAGGATTATTTTTTCATGTCATATAAATAAGCCATTTACAAAGAACATGCTTCTAAATTCCTTTTGTATGATTTCTCCATGAACACTTGGGGCCTAATCCAGTGCCTGTTAAAGTCAATGGGAGTCCTTCCATTGAATTCAATGGGCACTGGGACCATACCATGCAACATTCAGACATGCTCGACACTGCCACTGGTCAACTGAAAAGCAGCTGCACTGACTACCTTCATCTATGATCTCCTTATTACCAATTTTTTCTCCCTCCTTGATGGCCTTTACTGTAGCCTTGTTCAGTTATTGTTCAACATGCTGTTGAACAGAAGCTAGTTTTATTTGAGACTATAGGAATGCCACTTCAACAAGTTGACCAATATGGTATGATGAGCCACAAAATCTGCTCATGCTTATGTCTCTGTGGTTCCTCCTGAACTTAGCATTTCTACATGGCAATGCTACAGCACTAGCCAACTCCAGCAGGACTAACACCAACACCAACAAAAGCATGGGCAAAATGGTGAGACCAAAAGGTGCACATCCAGTACTATAAGTCACTGACTGTACCCATATTTGATGTGTTGAAAGTGATTGGCTAACAGGACATGGTTTCTAATCAGGAAGCAGTGATACGAACTTACTTCTTGATTTTGCTGCATGAACATACTGCCGGGAACATGAATCTATTTGTGAAATGTCATGAATTTCACCTTCCTGAAGTAATATGTATTCTCCCAAAGGTTAGTAATTTTGCCATGAAACTCTGCAAATTGCACCTAAAATTCACACATTTTAGAGGCATTTTTTACGATAAAAAAAGAATTTGGGGTGGGGAGCTATGACGGGGAATTCACTCCACACCAACCCTAAAGGGGTTAAGGGGACTCAAACGGCCAATTAACCTTGTAGGCCACACCTGGGAGAGGGTCAAGCTTGATTGATAAGGCTAATTGATGATGAAGCCCAGCTGGACAGGAGCAGGCTGAGCTTGTATAAAGCAAGAAAGTGGTGAGCAGAAAAAGAGTCCGTAGTTGCTCTCTGGGCATAGAGGGATGGCTAAGTGGAAACTCAGGGTTGGAGCAAACAACTGGAATCCAGTCATTGATGGAAGGAGTTTGCCCAGAGGGGTTGCAGGGAAGAAAGACAGTGGAAGGCAGAATATGAAGAAGCCCAGGGAAAGGGCAGCAAGGGTTGAGATGGTATAGCCCTTGGCTGCTGATTATAGAGTCCCTGGGCTGGAAATAGGAATAGTGGGAAGACCTGGGTTCTCCTACCAGTCACTGAGAAGTGGTACTGGACTGGTGAAGATGGCATCTGGATAGTTGGTCCAGTGAGATATTGATACCTCAGAAGGGGAAAACTACAGTAACCTGGCCAGACAGCCAAGCCTTGGAGAGGGAGCAGCCTGAGTCATGAAGGTGGTCTGGGAGTCATTTGACTCCAGAAATAGAGAGAGATACCATAGGGGTGAGTAACTGAAGGAGGGAGGTGTCATACCTGTTGAGAGTCAATCCCCAGAGGAGCCACAGGGAGGTGCCTCAATAGTGAGACGTAAACCCTGTTACAGAAGCAGAGAGGGAGAGTGGGCGCCTAGAGGAATATGTGCTGCAATCTGGAGTCCTTCTCCCACTAAGTTGCTAGTTTGATTCCAACACCGATCTGTATCCATCTGACAACTGCTGTGTGGTATATAGAAAAAAGTGAGTCAGTGGCCTCAGTATAGATCTGACAGGAGTCCTGATCATAATCTAGCAGTGCAATAAGCATTACTGAGTTGCACCCTTGTTAACCCTCTTAGCACAAATCAAAGGATAGACTGGACATAGAGAATCACATGCTCTCTAGATTTGTTTCCCTAAAGCATATTGGTTGGACAGTGAGAGAAAGCTACCTATATGCATTTTCTGAAGCTGTCATTCCATCCCTTTCCACCTGCATGAAAATCAAACCAGGGAGGGAAAGATGAAGTGAACTAATGGTTGGGTCTTAAGGTTTTACTCCTGGGTATCCACCAACCCAAGAGGGAATAAGACTGATCAAGCAGTACAGCCTCCCAAAACAATCAGTTTTTAGCTGAGTAAAACATAGCACCTAGAGGGGAACCAGATGTCCACCCTTTTGAGTTATTTCCAACTCAGCCCAAGGCAGCTGAAGCAGCAAAGGGAGAGCAGACTTGGTACTTAAATACAACCATGACCATAGTTTTTTTTAAGCTATCAAGACTCAGAATTTAAAAAAAGACAAAAAACCCATCATGTAGATTTGATACATCAGTGCATCTGATGCTGGTTCTGGATCCACACAGGTACGGAGCCTTCAGAGAATAAATACCTCTGAGTGTGTTTTAGTTTTCCATAGAGCAGGATGCATGCTGCAACAAAATTGTGAATATTTGGTTGAATGTTTAACCATCACGATTGCAATTGTATTTACCATCCCCTCCCCATTTGTATTCACTTTCCATGTATATACCAAGAGATGAGTTTAACAGCAGTGAATTTTAAGCAAATATTGGATACAAGTTTTAGAAATAGGTTTGAATTAATAAATGCAAATATTAACACTACAAACCTGATTCTAAGTGTTATGTTCACCTGGTCAGAGAAAAGAAAAAATTCCTTGTTTCTTCAAGATTCAGTCACACAGATATAACATTAGGAGTAAGAAGAAAAGGAGTACTTGTGGCTCCTTAGAGACTAACCAATTTATTTGAGCATAAGCTTTTGTGAGCTACAGCTCACTTCATCGGATGCATTCAGTGGAAAATACAGTGAGGAGATTTATATACACACAGAATGTGAAAAAATGGGTGTTTATCATGCACACTGTAAGGAGAGTGATCACTTAAGATGAGCTATTACCAGCAGGAGAGTGGGGGTGGGGGGGAGGGGAAGAAAACCTTTTGTAGTGATAATCAAGGTGGGCCATTTCCAGCAGTTAACAACATCATCTGAGGAACAGTGGGGCGGGTGGGGAATAAACAAGGGGAAATAGTTTTACTTTGTGTAATGACTCAACCACTCCCAGTCTCTATTCAAGCCTAAGTTAACTGTATCCAATTTGCAAATTAATTCCAATTCAGCAGTCTCTCATTGAAGTCTGTTTTTGAAGTTTTTTTTGTTGAAGAATAGCCACTTTTAGGTCAGAAATCAAGTGACCAGAGAGATTGAAATGTTCTCCAACAGGTTTATGAATGTTAAAATTCTTGACATCTGATTTGTGTCCATTTATTCTTTTACATAGAGACTGTCCAGTTTGACCAATGTACATGGCAGAGGGGCATTGCTGGCACATGATGGCATATATCACATTGGTAGATGTGCAAGTGAACGAGCCTCTGATAGTGTGGCTGATGTGATTAGGCCCTATGAAGGTGTCCCCTGAATAGATATGTGGACACAGTTGGCAACGGACTTTGTTGCAAGGATAGGTTCCTGGGTTAGTGGATTAGGAGTGATTAGATTAGGAGCGATTCTAATGTAGCTGAATGTGTAGTAAAACCCCTTAATTTCATATTATTGATACACAGCAGCAGGTGAAATCATCAGGAGAAAGTAGTGATGCCAGATGTTAGGTGTAAAAAGAAAAATATGAAAAGTCAGTTGGAAGTTGCAAGACACGTCTCCTGACTCCTGGCAATACAATATGATGGCATTGTGCAGTACAATAGGAACTGATGAGAGTTACACCATCAGTGAAAATAAATTATGGTGGTTAATGTCTGAAATCAGCAAAAGCAGCAGTGCCAAGAACAGTCACTGTAGCTGCCCCCCAGTAGAAAATCTGTCCCAAGTTGTCGTCTCAATGTGGACTTGACAGGAAGGCAAGAATTGCCTCTATCAGGACACTCGGTGCCCTCAGAATAGCAGTATCGGCTGGGCCGTCACCAACAACATATCCCAAAGGAGAGTTGGGACCTTTGTTTTTCCCCCTTCATTGTTTGATATACCTATTCAGTTGTTAAATAAATCTGTTCTCTTGCAAGTCTGCATAGTGCTGATATGAAAGACAGTTGATAGTGGTGTTTGTTTGTGTGGGTGAAAGGTTTATATAGCTGCAATTTGACTGGGGAAGGAAAGTTAAACATGATGCAACAGTTTAGCAAATAAATGTTTCCTGTTTCCCCTTCTTTACTGATGGTGTGTGTGCAGGAGGGGTCTTACTATTACTCCTCTCTTCTTGGAATTGCTGAGAATAGGCAATGGGGAAACTGTGCCAGCTCTCCCCTCTGCAGAGGAGCAGATATTTGTACAATATCAGTTCAATGCTCATTTGTTTTATCTCCTGCCAGATTTCAGCCAAATTGACCTAGTATAAGACTTTCACCCCATGTACACATCTGAAAAAACTCAAACAGTAGTGATTGGCATAGTTTAAGCAGAAATATTCCCTAATGTGACAGGTGAATTCTTGCATAAGTAATATTACCTTGCCCAAATGAAGTTCTAACCCTAGTGCTACCTCTTCATGCTCTTTGTGTGCACCCATTTAATTCTGTTAGAACTTGAGTGTAAAAATCACCCTCTGTACTTCTATGTGAGACATCCGGGCTATTTTAAAGACCTATCAGAAGCTGCACTGAGTGAAGGCAGGCAAGCTCTAGTACTCAGGGAAGATGAGAAAACACTTTGGAATAAATAGCTTCATTCAAAGCAGAGCTCAAAAACACCAGATTGATCCAATGGTTTCAAATGGCTTTTCAATAGCAGTTAACAGTGGCATCCTGCTGAGTTCAAAAGATGGTCTTGTCTTGTTTGAAACAGGGCCTTTTAAACATTGCCATCATTCAGGATGTTTCAGAAAGACACTCTCTCTCTACCCCAGTGGAAAAGTTCCTATATAATTGATCTGTTCAGGAAGAGAGAACAGATTCAGGCACCAGTCCTGTTTCCACTGAAATCAGTGGGCATTTTGCCAATGACTCTGATGGGAATAGGAGCAGCCCTCAAAGTTTAATATAGAAATATTTTAATATTCCAGAAGGTTTTTAATACAGTGTTTGAAAATCATTTCCTGATGTGACACGTGGGGAGGCAAAAAATAACCAGCCAAGCCCATTTGAAAAGGTACATGACAACTTGTCTAGTGTGGGCCAAATTCTGCTTTCAGGTAAAAGTGTAAATTTGGAGTAACTCCATTAGCGAAGTTAGACCAATGTAAATCCAGAGGAACTCCATTAGTACAGTGACTCTGGATTTACACTGGTCTGACTGAGAACAGTCATTTTATATTTAGGATATAGATTTGTAATAGTTATTGGCAACACAAACACAGGACCCAGCTCATGAAAACAGAGTTTATGAAGACAGACCATTTTCCCCAGTGATTTTTAATCTAGCTCAGAAAATCAAACTCTTTTTAAAATACTGCTCACTGGAATTGTTTCATGAAATACATATGGCCTAGATTCACACCTTTAGGCACCTAAATCCCAGAATCAGGCCCCACCAGGAATCACAAAATCCCCGCTCAGCTGCTGCCAAACCCCACAAGTGCCTAAATTCACTCAGCGCCTAAATGTTTGCAGTAAAAATTCCCTAGGTGCCTACGTTTCTGGATGTACATATGAACCCTAGGGTTGCCAACTTTCTAATCGCACAAAACCATACACCGTTGCCCTACCCCTGCTCCAAGGCCCCTCCCCTGCCCCCACTCCTTCTGAGGCCCCTCCCCCCACTCACTCCAGACCCCCTTCCTCTGTCGCTCACCCTCCCCACTCTCTCTCACTCACACACTTGGCTGGGACATCCTTCCATCAATGTGATCCAATGGTTGAAGCAAGTAAAATACACCAAATATGCTCAGTGGGAGTCAAAACGACAAGAGTAGAACCAGAATACCCAAATAGGGAGTACATATTACAGACTACCTGTAAACAATCTGGCTCATAGAATCAAACTGGAGATGGAAAAATCTACTATGTCGCCACCCTATTGCAGTTCTCCATAGCTTTATGCATCTTCTGATGAGTTGTCCAGTTTCAGGTGGCCCTATCAACAGGGATTCCCTCACTTCTTTCAAAAGATTTTTAAACAGTCCAATAGAGCTCTCATTTGGAAATTTCTCCTTAAATTAGACTAAAGTGTCATTTATTTATTTTCATCTCATTAATATCACGTTAGGACCACTCAAACACCTAAGCAATGGTTTATGTTTGTCTAGTAAAATGTTCCATTTGTTTTCCACTGTGGTTTCTATTCAGTTGTAAAATGAGACCCCAATTCTCTGCTCAGTGCAGCTGCCTTTCACTGGTCAGATTATAGCCACAAAAGTGATTTAACTGGCCACTGGAGAATCTTCCCCATGTTGGTCCTTTTATAGTGGCACAGATGGCAAAGCAACTCCTTTGCCACTTCCTTCTGCCAGTGTGGGATGGCCAAAATGGGGCATGGTGAAGACAGCCCCACGCCCCATTGATCACCAGCAGTCAAATGAGACTCTTGAGTCTGTTGGCAACAGGCACAACTTAGAGCAGCCTCTAATCTGTTTGGAGGTGTTTGGATCTAGGATTTTGATTCTTGATTTAGGTCCATTTCTACTCTTTACTAGTAATTATAAAGAGTGTATTAATAGCATAACATTAATTTTATATATAAATATGCTTGCCAAGTTAATAGCAAGTTACACGTAACGCTTTCATTTTGTTTCAGAATCTCGGCAAGGGATAAAACTGAAATCTCTAGAGAAGAAAGTAATGTCTGATTCAACTCACAGAAAATTTTCCTTGTTCTGAAACAGGAACTTCAACAAAGTCCCCCATGAAATTTATGCTTGGAATGTACTATGTCACAGGAAAAAAAGGTCTCTTCATATCCATAGCATTTTTTTAAAGTAATCATATTTAGTGAACATGACATTCTAGATTGCTTATTCAGGGGAACTAAGTCCTCCATTTATCCACAGATCAGGTACAGCAAACAAAAGCCGTGCAAGATTTCTTGTTGCCCCACTAATATAAGCTTGGAGGAACAAGTAGTTGGGGCTTCAAAATCATTTAATTCATGGCATCTGTTGTGACACTCCCAACCAAAAATGGCTTTCGTAAATCGTGGTGCTAGCCGATGCCTGTCCACTAGGAACTAAATAGAAACTACCAGTGCTCTTCAACCCTATATAAGATTTGTGCAATGCTTTCCATTCAGCTAAATACTGCCCCCATGGCAGGATGTGCTCATGTAGTTCCAAGATTTTCAATGCTGAGCACAGCACAACTACAAAAATAAATTTTGCATCAAGGGGAGTGCCACGTTCTTCCCTTTTTCATTGCTTTAAATTACCTCAGAATGCACCCTCAAGGCCCTACTGGTAAATTATAGCCATCATGCCTCTAGCCAAAGAGGGATAAACAGCATTTCATTCATAGTAGGTTTATGCCACTTCTTCATTCACCTAAGGGTAGTGCCCAACACCTTCTCTTTTCTTGATAGGTCAAACATGCTTCCCTTGAGTTGCAAAGAGAGACTGGGTTTCTAAGGAATTATGCAGTGTGTGAGTGTGACCTGGAAGGAGAAAGAGAAGGTAACTTAGAAGCAAGTCATCCAGTGAGATCATTTTGCTTGGAAGAGTCAATATTTAAAATTGAATCTTGATCTCTAACTTTCTCTCTGGTGGATATTTGTTCACAACAGACTAATCACTGTTAAGACCATAAGCCAGTTGTTCCCAACTTTTTCAGGCAATTTACCAGACCAATTTACCATTTATTGTTCCAGCAGTTCCCAACACCTTCCTTTGGCTGTGTACACTAACCCATAGACTTTAAGGGCAGAAGGAATCATCTAGTCTGACATCCTGCACATCGTAGACCACAGACTCTCAACCACCCACTCCCGCAAGAGGCCCATACCTCGGGCTGAGTTACTGAGTCCTCAAATATTAAAGACTTCAAGTTACAGAGAATCCACCATTTCTCTAGTTCAAACCAGCAAGTGACCCATGCTGCACAGGGAAGCAAAACCCCTTCAGGGTCTCTGCCAACCTGACCTGGGGGGAAATTTCTTCCTGACTCCAAATATATATATAGATCAGTTGACCTTGAGATGTGAGTGAGACCCACCATGCAGACACCTGGGAAAGAATTCTCTGTAGTAACTCAGAGCCTTCCCCATCTTGTGTCCCATCTCCAGCCTTTGAAAATATTTGCAAATGCAAATGGGACATATGCCATTGTGAGCAACCTCATCATCCCATCCTCTCTGTAAATTTATCAAGCTCAGACTTGACCAAGTTAGTTTTTCTGCCCCCACTACCAGGGCCAGCCTTAGGGAAAATGGTACCCTGCACAAACTTGTATTTTGCCCCCCCTCCCCCATCACTCTTGGCCCCCATGGGCTCCCTTGGCTTCCCCTCCCCCATCAACTCTGGACCATACTCCCTTCCCCATTGTTAATTTGTATTGAAAGAGATGCCAGAGCTCAGCCCCGACACAAATTAAGCACTGGCAGGGTGGCCTGATATCAGCGGAAGCTGGCCGGGCACCTAGCTGTGAAGGCAATGCCACTGCCAGCAGCCGCGCAGAAGTAAGGATGGCATGGTATATGGTGTATTGCTACCCTTACTTCTGCACTGCTGCTGTGGCATGTGGTGCTTGGTGCTTGGCATGTGGCTCAAGGTGGGCTTCACACTGTCACATGGGGGCTGCACCTTGCCAGAGCCCATGGCCCTCCTCCAGCCCTCTGGCCACTCCTGGCTCACTGGGGCGCTATTTCAGATTTTGTGGGCCTGGGAGGAAACTTTAACCATGATTCCAGGGACTACTTATGCACGTGAAAACTCTAAGGTTTTTGCAGATACTAACTTAGGAATTAGCTGACAGGAGCTCTGTATCTAATTATTATATAAAGAAAGAAAAAAATATATACAAACTCCAATTAAAGCCACGTTTAAAGTTTGTATGTAAATTTAGAACAATCAGGAGATAATACAGCAAGATATTCCCAATCCCAAGACTTGAGGTATCAGTTCTGGAGCTTTAACACAGATAACAAACACATGCTTGATACACTATCTTTGTACACTGTCTTTAGTAAAGATAAATAAAATCGCTTAAAATCTGCTTACTTTCTCTAACAGACACACACTATATTACTGCCATTATCTACTCTATTTTAGTCAAATGTTTTTCACTCCACTAAAAACATAATTTTAACATATGTGATTTAGGGTTTTTTTTCTTTTATTAAGAAAGGGAATTTATTTTTCTAATTATTTTGGCATTTATATTTACAGATCACAATCGTGTATGTGACTCATTAACATTTGACTCCATCATTGCTATTGGTATCATAGTTGGAACTGCATTTATTTTCATGCAAATGTTAAGCTATTTTACAGCTATAACTAAAAATACAATTTGAAAATAAGCAACCTACATCTGGCCAGTGTCTAAAGTTGTGTGTTTATCTAATGTTTTTTTAAACTGGCACTGCTAAGGTTAGTACAAGCAAAATTTACATTCTAGAAGGATACTATTATTTGATTGTACCACTTTGAATAAATGAATGACAAAGCACAATAGGATAATAAAAGTAATAATGATAATTACTCCAGCCAGGGCAGATTAGGCATTTTAGAACTCACTACTCAAAGATTAAATTTAAGCATAAAAGAGAAATAAAATTATGAAATACACAGACCAGCCAAAAAATTAAAATAACACCACTTTGAAAGAATAAAGTTAGAGAATATATGCGTACTGCAGGAAATACCAAGAAGTAACAACAACATAAGTATGTGCTGAAGGGTGAGAAAGAGAGACTGTGTGTGTGTGTGTGTGTGTGTGCATGCTGCCCCTTTAAGTAGATCAGCACTCACCAGTCTGAAAGTTGCTTGTTCAGACACAGCCTCCCCCGCCAGCAACTCCATCCCACTTCTGAGCCCTGTTGTCCCCCCTACCCCTTCTCTGCGGAGATGGGGCACGTGGGTGGGGGGAGGGGACACCCTGACATCAACACCCCCCTCACCCTCTGTTCTGTACAGCAAACAGAAAGCTCCCAGGAGCAACTGGCCAGGGGCGGCTGCAAGGCAGGGGGCAGGAGTGGGGAGAGGGGCACCCCTGCTCCAAAGGCACCCTGTTTATAATGGTGTCCCCTGCTTTTCCCAGTTTGCCCATGCCTAGGGCCAGCCCTGTCCACTACTCCCCTTGGAAGGCTGTTCCAGAATGTCACTCTTCTGATGGTTAAAAGAACAGGAGTACTTGTGGCACCTTAGAGACTAACAAATTTATTTGAGCATAAGCTTTCGTGGGCTACAGCCCACTTCATCGGATGCATAGAATGGAACATATAGTAAGAAGATATATATAAGCTGGAAGTTGCCATACAAACATCTGATGAAGTGGGCTGTAGCCCATGAAAGCTTATGCTCTAATAAATTTGTTAGTCTCAAAGGTGCCACAAGTACTCCTGTTCTTTTTGCGGATACAGACTAAGACGGCTGCTACTCTGAAACATGGGGAAATAAGTTTTACTTTGTGTAATGATGCATCCACTCCCAGTCTTTATTCAAGCCTAAATTAATGGTGTCCAGCTAGAAACATTCATCTAATTTCAAGCCTAAACTTGTCAATGGCCAATTCATATCCATTTGTTTTTGTCCCTTAACTTATATAACTCCTCTCCCTCCCTGCTGTTTATCCCTCTGCGTATATAGAGAAAGCAATCATATCTCCCCGCAACCTAACCCTCACTGGATTTTAACCTGCTTCAGATCCCACCGCAGAGGCTCCACATTCAGTATCTATATTAACGCATCCTTGGTTCAGGGCACAGCACTACTACAACTACTGTGGGCCTGATTCTATTACACTAATAGTATCTTACTCCACAAATACTTCCACTGGGGGTCAATGGGACTACCTGAAGAGTAAGGTGCTCATCAACCTGAGTAAAAGTATCAGAAACTGACTCTGTTTTGTCAGGGAATCTTTAGTATTTACATTAATAAGTTCAAACATTTCAGGGACAACATGTTGTTATAACAGTGCTGCATAGCTGTGCCTTTAATACAATTAAACTTTGCCACATTTCACCATAGCCTAAGAATCCAGTTTACATGAATAAAGCTGTAACTAAACCACACATGATTATTAGGCTTAATATCAATTGTCCCTCATTAATGTTGCAGAGAAGTGATTAGCATTTTGAGGCAAACAAGGTGTAGTTAGTTAGTGGGACACGACCCTGCTGTCATTAAATTATATCTATGATTAATGATCTTCCATAGCACAGAGCTTAAAGTTTGAGTAATAATGAATAGATTATAAAGTGGCGGGGAGGGGGGAATGAACCCTTAGGGTAAAATCACAGTGGCTGCTGCTCAAAGTTTATTTCAGATTACAACACACACTCTCTAAAGCTGTACTTGGGATTCAAGGACTTTACAAGTTAAAGTAGAGTGAGTGTGCAAATGTAATCCTTTAACGTACTTCCTTAAAGTTTGGGGACTAGAAGTGAAGTCAGTGGAGACAGTTTGTCTAGTCATTAGAGCTTACGGTTCTATTCTTGAGTCTGTCACTGAGCCTGCGGCATGAACTTGAGTAAATCATTTAATCTCTCTCTGCCTCATTTCTTTATCTGTAAAATGAGGACAATAATACCCAGTGTACCTCACAACTCAGAAAATCTTAATTACATAATGTTTGTAAAGCACATTACAATCCATGAGTAATATGTACTACAGAAATGCAAAGTATTATTAATAAACCAGATCCTGAAGTTCTTACTCAGGCAAATTCTCAGAAGTTAGAAGACATTTGCCTGAGTAAAAATTGAGCAAGACCCTATGGCCTCATACTGCAATGTATGAAAGTAATCCTAAAACAGAAAGGCTTTCTGTAAGAGTTTGATTTGTCTGATGCCACAGCCCACCTCCAGATTGGTTGTGATTCCTGATCAGTTGCAGATATAAATTTGACAAGTTGCAATCTGCGCAGGCTGCTCTTTTTTGACTCAGACAGGATTTCTGGGAATCAGGTGGAAAAGCTGGCAAGGTGCTGGCAAAAGGCATGTGGAATCATGACCACTTGTGATAAATGGGGTAAATTATATAAATTACCTAAAGATATGGAGAGTTCTTTCATTTTTACAAAGATCTGTACAACTCAGACACAAACTCCTCCATAGGTGCTTTGGATCAATTTTTCAAAAATATTACATTACTGCAGCCCAGTGTGACCACCTTGATGCTCCCCTTATGTGAGGATGAGTTTACTGAGGTGTTTAAGAATATGAAAGTGGGGAAAGCCTCTGAACCAAATGGCTTCCCTGCTGAGTTTTATAAACACTTCTTTGGCCTCCTGTCTGACAGTATGCTTAAACTGTTTAATAAGTCACACTCTTCCCCCTGTGCTGAGGGAAGCCTTAATATTGCAAAGGCAGGAAGGGACCTCACACTATTTTCCAAACATAGGCCAGTTTCAGTTCACAGTGATGTCAAAATATTAGCAAAAGTTCTAGTAATAAGATTGGGGAAGGTTTGGACTCTGTCACAAACCCAAATCAAGTCTGTTAGAGGTAATGACTCTGATGACCTTTGACAATTTGATACCACAAATTACAAGCCATGTTAGACTTAGACACAGAAAGGCTTTTGATAGGGTGGGCTGGAGATACGTTTCATACCCTACAAAAATTCGTATTTGAACCTATGTTTAGTTCCTGAATCCAACAGTTATATTCTTGCCCAACTTCTTGTCTCATGACCTACATTGTTGCCTCAGATCTCTTCAGGAGTACAAGGGAAGGGTGCCCACTGTTTCCATTACTTTTTAATTGGCTCTTCAATCAGTCCCATGGAGCAGAAGTTGATGTTACATGCAGACAATACCCTTTAATATATATCCAAGACACAAACCAAATTCCAGCCCTCTTATCACTGGTTCAAGAATTTAGATCAATATCTGGGTACAAAATAAATTGGGGGGAATGGAACTATTAGAACTCTCCCAGCTGTCATATGGTGGAGCTTTCTCTCAACAGACTTTCCACAGCCTCAAGAATAACTAAAGGATTGGAAAACATGCCTTACAGTGGTAGACTCAAGGAGCTCAATCTATTTAGCTTAACAATGAGACAATTAAAGGGTGACTTGATCAGTCTATAAGTACCTACATGGGAAACAAATATTTGATAACAGGCTCTTCAATCCAGCTAACAATGGTATAACAAAAGCCAATGGCTGGAAGTTGAAGCTAGACAAATTCAGACTGGAAATAAGGCATAAATGTTTAACAGTGAAGGTAACCAACCACTAGGAAAATTTACCAACAGTTGTAGATTCTCCATCACTGGCAATTTTAAAACCAAGACTGAAAGTTATAATTTGCGTTTGAACTAAAGCATTTCACGGAAGTTCTATGGCCTGTGTAATGCAGGTCAGACTAGATGACCAAAGTGATCTCTTGTGGCCTTAGAATCTATGAACAGACAAAGCAATGCAACTATGTATTTCAATATAAAAGTACCAATGAATCTTAAACAAGCGATTTAGATCTTGTGCTTTCTCAAGTAGTCGGTGTAGATACAAATAGTGATTCTCTCCCTTACCCTCTGTGGAAGGGTTAACAGAATAAAAATGAATATTTTGCCTTGGCCCTTCCCTTTCTTGATGGGTTAACCTTATAAATTTCTCCATCTTACTTCAGAAAATTTAATAGCATTATTAGAACCTTCCTGTGGGGGCCTGATTAATGCCCAAGACTATCATTTAAAGAAACTCCAGATTGCTTAGGCAACTATTACTATTGCAGTCTTACCGTGTCACAGATGTCAAACTGGTTCCAGCATATTAATAGCTGTATACACACATAAGTGGATACTGAATGCTCATTCCCCCATGGGTCTCCTTGGCTCTTCTCATCCAATGGAAAAAACAAGGCATCTATTTTGGTGGCTGCACAAAGGATCTGGACTATCCTAGCTGAGAGGTACCAACTTCACCATTATGATCGTGCAAAGGCACTTATTTGGGGCAATCCAGATCTGCAAACTGGGAACAAAACTATAATTCGGAAGAAATGGCTGATCAGTGACATTGGGAAATGTATGCAATTAGTCAGTGATGAAGGCTTTTTCCTTTTTTCTTACACTAAAGCAATATTATGAACTGACACCCTCAGCAGGGCAGCAGTACTTACACAACTAAGGTACTTGCCAACATATCTATTTGGCCTGGACACACTGGGACTGCCAGATGTCCCAGAACTACTGGAAACTTTAGAAATGCTTCATAAACTCCCCAGGCCAATGTCTACTTTGTTAATGGAGAGGAACTCAGTTACTCTGGCATTCCTTGTGAAAGTGTGGGAAGGAAATTTATTACATCCCTTGAAAGAACCCCCATAGCACAGTGTAGGGGGGTGGTTACCCGTTCCTGCCCGGTGGGGCTTAAAAGCCAGCCCTGGGAGAGAGCCAGGGCTGAGGGAAAGAAAAGCTAGGCTGCTTGGGGAAATGGCCGCAGGTGGGCCATGCCCCAATCAGGACGCAGCTGGGCCTATAAAGGGGCTGCTAGGCTGAAGCTTAGCCAGAGTCTCTCTCTGCATTCAGAGAGGGAAGTGCCTGGCTGCAGGGACCTGAGGGAATACCTAGATTGGGGCAGGGCTGAGGGGGAAAGGCCAGGGGAGCTCCGGCCTGGAAACCCCTAGGCTACGAGGCCTAGATTAGGGCCTATTAGGTACTGGAGTTGCAATGGGGCAGCCTACGGGTAGACAGAGGCAGCAGATCCAAACCCCTTCGCCTGTGATGAGTCTCTGATACACTGCAGTCTGCCCAGGGAGTGGGGCTAAGTGAGGACTGGCAGTAGCCAAGAATGAGGTGAAGTGGGGATAGTGGGTGGGGGGGTTCCCCTGGGGAGACCCTGAGACTGAGGGATTGCTGCCAGAGGGGCAGCACCCCAGACAAAAGGGCACTGGGTCCGGGAGGGACACGGGGGCCAGTAATAGGCAGATCACTAGACGGCAGAGGGGGCTGCGGAGGCTGGTGAGCTAATTCTCAAGGACAACCAGCAGGAGGCGCCGCCGGGTGAGTCTGGCTCTATTACACACAGTATATTATGTAATGTTAAAATGCCTCTGTGAATCTCAGGCTCTGCTTAATACAACAAAAGACTGTATTCAAAATGTATTGGATGTTGCAAGATAAAAGCCTTATCCTCTGGTGTTTGTTCACACTGTAATAAAGAAAAGTGAATCCTCACACACACACTCTGGGCTCATCCAGAAGTCAGACAGCTGTGCAAAGAGGCGGACATGAGAGTTAAAATGGATCTTGACATCAGCAACCGGACCTCAGGTGGCAATTACATCCAAAAATACTTACCTGCTCAGCTGGGTTTAACTCCACCACAGATTTTGATCACTGGAACCTCAAGAATCACCAAGTACATGATTTTACAAAATGGAAGAGTAGGCTTATGCTCAGAACACAGCAGTGGTGATCAGACCTGTCTGATTTAGCAGCCAAAGAAAGACTAGCTTACTGCCAAAGAGATGAGTTATAGGATTTTGAAAGTATTTGGACCCATCAAAGTTCCCTGTCTGGTATGCTAGATCTCCATTTCACCTAATTCCCCCCACACCTTTTCCTTCACCGCTGGTCCCCTCCTTCCTTTTTCTCCCTATTTATGTATGTCTTCTGGTTTTACTGTAACCCCCACCCTAATGTTACGGCTATGTAGTATTGTATTCTTTTGAATTATTGCAGGTTTCATGAGCTGTAAAATTGCCTAATTCTATTGGCGACCCCATGACGTATATGGTATACATACAAGCTGTAAGTCATTTTCTTTTATGTACTTTTCATCTGTTTCTTTACAAAAAATCAATAAAAAAATTAATCTCAAAAACAAAACCAGAAAGTCTTACTGCAGAGGGGCACAGTGTGGTGTTGTGTTCATAAGCTGCTGGACTCCCCCAGAAGAGTCAACATTCTAGTGTGATAGGGAGTTCTTTCATTGTTTTATGTAATGAACTATCGTGAGCTTGTCACCTACTAATAACTTCTGCTAAGGTGTATTAGCTCAATATAATTATTAAATAACTTTACCTTCACCACAAAGTTGTCACCCCAGATAAATAGACTCTTCCCCGTGCCTGTCAGAGCTGGAATAGGATCTGCAGCTTTGCGGGGACTCAGAGACTCTGGTTACTGAATCTTAAGAACCATAGAGCCAGAGGCCATGCCCTTACCCTTCCCTTCATCATGCCCTCACCCCCCATGACCCTGAACTACACAGAACATTGGTGTAGGTGATACAGACTTCACTTTGATGCCTGCTTTATAGTCACCTGCCCTCTCCCACCCCCACTGAGAACAAGGGTCATTCCACTGCATTAGAGACTTCTGTAGTCCCTGAAGAGATTTCATCCTATGATAATGGTTTTTTAATGCAGCAATTCTAGTTAGTCAATCCGGGCAGTTGAAACATCTCAAACTAACCTTCATTAATGTCATTTAGCCATTATGGAGTGATTCCTCCTCCGCCACATACAGATCTGCTTTACCTGGAAGGGGTGATAGGCAGAGATGATGGCAGCCAGAAGAGTTCTACTAGGTGTGAGCAGATAGGGGTGATAGGGACACTGCAGAAGAGGTGCTGTCAGATTTCAGTTAATGATTAGAGAAAGCTATGTTCCAGTAATGTGTTTCCTTTATTCCTAAGAGATATTGCTATAAAACCCTCTTGCTTAATTCATGTAATAGTTATCCTATGAGCAAGGTGAACATTTGTCATGTGAATATCCATAGATAGGAAATACTATTGTTTTCTGATTCAATCAATGTGATCTACATTGATCCCAGGCTATAACTGGCCTTTGAAGTGACAGAACGGGGCATACTTTCATTAATGTGCCCCTTTTTGCATGCACACATAAATGAGGGGCTTTTTTGCAGTTGTGCAATTTGTGCAGGCTGTGCCCTTATTTATCTCATGATGGCCTTGCAAGAGCAATGCATGCCCTTGTGACCACAAGCATGGTTATTGTAATTCCCTCATAGCAGAGCTTACAGCAGGGCATCTCTGTCTCTTGCAGCTTATTCAGAATTCAGCAGCATGTCTGCTCATTAACGGTTGGAGCAACTGTGATCATGTTACACCTCTCCTGTGCCCTTTACATTGCCTGCTTTTAAAGTGCCAAATAGACTTTGAGATGGCACTGCAGCAGTGGTGTAGTGGTAAGAAAAGAAGTGGATACACTAATGTAAACTCAATTCCATATTCCCGAAATGAGAAATGTACAAATTCCCTTTACCCTCAACTACACTTTCCATTGCTGGACTCTTAAAGCCCTCAAGGGAAGAAGCATGGCCTTGCGGTTAAAGCACTGGACTGGGACACAGAACATCTGGATTCAATTCGTGGCTCTACTGCAAACCTCCAGTGTGAATTTGGCTAAATCACTTAATTTCTCTGTGTCTCAGTTCCCCTCTATAGAATGGATATAAAAATACTTCCCTGCCTTACAGGGCATTGTGAGGATAAATACTTAGGTACTATGCTGATCAGGGCTATAGGAGCACCTAGACAGACAGACAGAGACAGAAGGAGGCCAGGCAGGCCTGACTCCTCCTCCTTCACTCTTGTTCTATCTATGCGTTTACCTCCTCCTGTGGTCCTCCCTCTCATCTTCCTCCCTGAGATGTCTCTTTGCCCCTCCCCTAGTGCATCCTCTCTTTCCTTATCCTCTCCTGCATGTGAGAAGTTGAAGCTGCTCCATTGTTTTAGAGCTAGGGAGTGAGGCTGTGGGCAGCTGCCTTCTTCTCTTATCCTTCCTGACACCTCACCCTGCTTGACAGACAGACCAGGAGGATGAGCTGACAGAGCAAGGGCTATAGTCATGCAGCTGAGGAGCAGGAGAAGATGAATCTTTTACAGCCAACAGCAATTGCAAAAACTGTACCTAGAGGCCAGGTGAAGGAATTACAGGTAAAACATTGCTCAGTCCCATATGCTTGGGATATGTCCTTGTTGTTCTCATGACCCCTTGAGAACTCTCTCAATTCTTCTCTCTCTGGTTGGTCCCAGGCATATTATCTTCTGCCTACCTTCCCTCCCCATTCCCCTTTTTTGTCTGTGACCTCTTTATTTTTTTGTTTTTTATTGTATTAGGAGTGGTTTAACTATGTTTCCATTGTATTTCAGTAACATTTGTATTATTCTGTGCAGTTCTCCACAGATGCTGGTGGTACAGCTTTATAAATAAACATTATTGTACTTTATGGATACAAGCACAACTATCCAATTTGCATATGCAAAAGTGATCTTTGACCTGCAAACAGGGGGGCCATGAAAAATGTGTCTACTGGAGAGTGCATAAAGACCCATTTGACTAGGTCTTTAAAACCTAAACTATGCTTCTACAGACAATGGAAGAGGGGGCTTTATAACTTAGAGGATATGGAGAGAATACGCAAGGATCTAGCCACACGGAATGGCTCTGGGAAGGCTTGTGACAAGTGTAAAGAGATTTAGAAAAATGATTAATTTTGTTGCCAAATTTTATTCTTATTTGGAGTGTGGTGTGGGGGGCGGTTGTTTAATTTGGTATGTTTATTTATGGTATCATTCACTAAAATGCATCATCACCTTAGCAGCTGTCACCACATGGTATATCATGTGTGCTTTTTAATAGAAAGTGTTGCGCTACTCACAGAAGTCCAGAGCCAATATGCCATAGGAAGTTGTATGTGTGTTAAAATATTAGCCGTGAATGAAGATTATAAGCAGCAAAATATTGTGGTTTTTTACTAATAATTTTAACAACTTCTCATTCTCCCCTAACTTTTCTCCTTTACATTTTTATTAAAAATGTGTTAAAAGAGTAGGGGAATATTAACTGAAGCTATGACAACAAAGCAACGTAGAACCTCTGATTTTTTATTTAGTCTGTTTGTGGTAAAACCAGACAGTTTTTACAAGATTCAAGGATTTCAGACACTTAGCAATATGATCAGGAAGCAACGTTTATCAAACGTATATGAATGTTCAATAAATTCTTCACCAATAAACTTACAACAAGGAAACAAGCCATACAACACTATTTCCCTCACCCCCTCTTTTTAGGTTGCAACTGAGTTCAAAGAGCATCAGGGCTTAGAGCTCAAAAATATTGCACAGCTCCTGTGTGCAGAGTCAATTGCAATAGACGCTAAATAGGTTTTATTAGTTATATTGTAATATGGTACTGAATACAGGAAAAGAGCAAGTATTTTTGTTACCCCTGGAGCTTGTAATGAAATGCAGCGAGATGGAAAGATCCTGCAGATTTGAAGAGAAACAGGTTTGAATTCATGGGTGCTCACATATTTTATTGCATCCTAGGGAACATGCATTTTTGTCCATGTGTAAAAATGCAGCAAGAAAAAGTGTACAGAAGCAGTGGGAAGGACGTCAGCAAGAACAGCGAAAGCAGTAATTTATAAGGTTGAGTTGAGGCCAGAATCTTGGAGTCCCTCTACTTGATCTTATCGTTTATCACACAGCATGACAAAAAATACCAGCGTGAATGAAAAAGCCCTCCTGAAAAGGCCGATAAGTGACTGAATTGTAATGTATTATTTCTCATGCAGTGCACCTGTGCAATTCCCCACCCCTTCAAAAGTCTCCCAGTTCTGGTAGTGAGCATTGTTGGTCGTGTTTAAAGTGCAGACAGAAGGGTCCACAAGAGATTGAAAATCACCAAGATTCCACTTGCAGAGTTACCTCTGAATCCTTCCATTGTGTGGAAACAGGGTTTGCTCTCCCAAACTCTCTGGATCTTTGAGATTTATTTGCCTCTTTATCCACTACAACTTTCCACGGACTCCATAAATACTACCCCATGCAACTGCACAGACAGGGCTTCCCCAGCAGGTAATGTTCTCCTGAGCCTCCCCCTTAGCTTCTGAGTCCATGCCCCATGAGGAAGCACTTACAGACAGATGTAAGCCATAATGGCTGAAAACAGACACTATGACCCTGTCATAAATATAAAGGGAAAGGCAAACACCTTTAAATCCCTCCTGGCCAGAGGAAAATCCCTTTCACCTGTAAAGGGTTAAGAAGCTAGGATAACCTCGCTGGCACCTGACCAAAATGACCAGTGAGGAGACAAAATACTTTCATGGGGGGAAGAAACAAAGGTTCTCTCGGTCTGTGTGTTGCTTTTGCTGGGACCGGAGCAGGAATGCGGGTCAGAACTCCTGTAAAGGGCTAATAAGCAATCTAGTTAGATATGCGTTCGATTCTGTTTTGTTTAAATGGCTGATAAAAATAAGTTGTGCTGAATGGAATGTATATTCCTGTTTGTGTGTCTTTTTGTAACTTAAGATTTTGCCTAGAGCGATTCTCTATGTTTTGAATCGGATTACCCTGCAAGGTATTTACCATCCTGATTTTACAGAGGTGATTCCTTTACTTTTTCTTTCATTAAAATTCTTCTTTTAAGAACCTGATTGCTTTTTCATTGTTCTTAAGATCCAAGGGTTTGGGTCTCTGTTCACCTATGCAGATTGGTGAGGATTTTTATCAAGCCTTCCCCAGGAAAGGGGGTGTAGGGTTTGGGAGGATTTGGGGGGGGGAAGACATTTCCAAGCGGGCTCTTTCCCTGTTATATATTTGTTAGATGCTTGCTGGTGGCAGCAATAAAGTCCAGGGGCAAAAGGTAAAATAGTTTATACCTTGGGGAAGTTTTAACCTAAGCTGGTAAAAATAAGCTTAGGGGGTTTTTCATGCAGGTCCCCACATCTGTACCCTAGAGTTCAGAGTGGGGAAGGAACCTTGACAGACCCAGATTCCCAAAAGAAATTTAGAGAACTCCCATTGATTTCCATGGGAGTTAGAAGCCTAAATACCTTTAAAGATCTGGGCTAGTGCCTCAAGGGACATTGCAGGGAAAGGCATTCACCAGCAACCCTTGCTACCACTCTGGCAAAGCTTTTGGTTGAACTCCCTTTGACAGAACCTCAGCTGCTGTAACTTGGAGGTGTTTCATGGACTGCGAGAAATGGATCTGAGCCACGTTAGGACTTTTTTGTTCATTCCTGCTGCTTCTTGAAAACAAGATTTGTGGGCAGTGTAGCCTTCTGGACTGGGGCTCAGCAGACCTGGCTTCTACTCCCATTTCTGCCACTGGCCTGCTTGATGATCTTAGGTAAGTCCTTCCTTCAGCTTTCAGTGCCTCAGTTTCCCCATCTGTAAAATGGGATTATTATACTGACCTGCTTTGTAAAGCACTTTCCGTTCTGCTGATGAAAAACTATATAGGAGTTAGGTATTATTATTATTATTATAATAACTGTAGTAGATGCTGGAAAGAGGAGTATGGATGTATTTCCCTCTTCTGCAGGCAGATCCTCCACAAGAGTGGCAAGTGCTGGCCTGAAGCCTGACAGAAGGACACAGGGCATGGCAGCTAACTCAGGATGCTAGGTTAGAGATTGCATTTTCCATCTTCTCAATTCACTTGCTTAGAAACAGTAGGTTTGACATTGAATGGTAGTTTGTTGAACTATTGCATGTCTTGAGGTGGGTGGCAGATTCCCCGGAAGGAAGTGTAAGTAATGTTAGTGGAAGTGCCAGGGGTTCTCCGCTCTTATTATCCAGGAAGAGTAGAGGTCACAATCACAGGCAATGAACCTGATTGCCATCAGTTGCTCAATGGCTATGTGTGATTGGGCCAAATTCTTAGAAGGAGGTTGCTGGATATCATGACTGCAGTGCACAAAATTGAAACAAATTTCTCACCAAATAAACCGTTGCTTTCTACAGGCTGACTCATTCTGAGCTACTTCAAGCAAGTCACTTCTGTGCCCTTCAGGTACAGCAAACTTCTTGCAAATCCTACCGCAAGGCTGCTTTTTCCCTGTAGGAGCTTCTCTAAACAACAATTCATCTTTCACAAAATTTCTGCCCTCACCCTCTTCAGCTGGAGCTTGCTCTAATGAAATATTTTCCTGAGCAGCAACAGACTCTTTTTGTGTTTCAGTTAAGTCCAGAACCACCTCTGGGACAACAGACAAATCCTCAACCAACATTAGCTGAGAGGCCCTTTCTTTCTGCTCACACTTTTCCCAACCAACAACTGCCTGGAGATAATTTCTCCCTCAGCAGGCAAGCTGTTATTCTCCATAAACAACAGGTCAGAAACACACTCTTTCTTACCACAGCATACATGGCTGACTACAGAGCAATGCTTGGAGATTAGGATAGCTTTCTTACCAGGCAAGTCATCACCCTAAAAAAGACACAGGCTTCGGAAATATATCCTTCCTTGTCACAGTTCTCTGTGCTGGTAAAACAGATGAATCACCTTCATGCTTTCCCTGTGATCTGGTTATGATATCAACCTGATTAAACATAGTCACCATATCATAACCAATTAATATGCCAGAAGGCAATAACTTCTTTACCCCCAACTGTCATAACACCATCAAATTTTTCCAATTAAGGTGGATTTTATCCAAAGGCACATTCACAAAATACTCGGAGAGGGCTACAATATTCACACTATTGTCTGGCAAATAGTCTTCCTGTCTGACAATTCTTGCTTTAACTAGAGTGATGTCAGAAGTGGTGTCATGCCATGCAAAACAGTTTCACCATGAACTTTGCACTCCCATACTTAGCATCATTACAAGTCATGGGGCTCCTGAGATTACAGCAACAGCATTTTCACACAAGCTGGCAACAGTAATTTCCACAGCCCTCAAAACCAAATCAGGCTCTCTATCACAGATTGCCCCTTTAATATCTTCAGGAGCTATTTTTAGCAATTGCTCCAGAGTAATTAAGTCTAGAAGTTTATCAACCTTCCCATAAGCTTTTGCTCATATAACTCACTTTGACATAACCCATCAATTTATGAGCACATCCCACATAAGTAAAATCATTAGACTTTTGGGATTTCTAAATTTCAATCTATAAGATTCAGGCGTGATCTTGAAATGGTTCAATACAGCATCTTTAAACATCACATAATCCAAAGCCTCCTCATCCCCCGATTAAATACCTCTCTAGCTTTTCTGGTCAATCTGGTTAGTAGGACAGGCATTCACTGGTCATCTGGAACCCGGTGAAGATTACACAGATGTTCAGACAGAAATTCTTCCACAGACGTTCTTGTCAACTGCTGGAAATAGCCCACCTTGATTATCACTACAAAAGGTTCTTCCTGCCCCTCCCGCTCTCCTGCTGATAATAGCTCACCTTAAGTGATCACTCTGGTTACAGCGTGTATGGTAACACCCATTGTTTCATGTTCTCTATGTATATAAATCTCCCCACTGTATTTTCCACTGAATGCATCCGATGAAGTGAGCTGTAGCTCACGAAAGCTTATGCTCGAATAAATTTGTTAGTCTCTAAGGTGCCACAAGTCCTCCTTTTCTTTTTGCGGATACAAACTAACACGGCTGCTACTCTGAAACCTTCCACATCTTCAGTATCTTTATAAATGAGATATGGTCTCTCCCCAGTTTTTGCTATTGGGGAAAGGAGATGGAGTTTCAGACTGTGGCAGATTCTTTTGCTCTTTCAGGACTTGGAGCTGAAGTCTGGCAGCTTTTTCTTCAGCTGTGGCAGCTTCTGTCTGTCTCTGGTGGGCTCCCTTCTCAGCCTGCAGCTGTTCCATTTGCCTCTTGTGAGCCTCCTTTTTGAGTTCGGCCTCAGCTAGGAATCTCTGGTACGCTCTCTCTTCTGCCTCCTCAGCCTCCTTTTTCTCCCTCATTCAGAGTTCTGCCCATTTTTCTTCATGCTCAAGACGCTGTCTTGTCTTTCAGTGTTTGCATTCTGATTGCTTCTGCTGTAGCTGCATCTGGGGCAGGTGAAGGGAGAGACCCTGCTTTCTGGTAACTGTCCATGAGCAACTCTCTCATTTTCTGATCTGAAATGTCCCCTTTAAGGGCTATTTTTCTTTCTTTACATAATTGTTAAATCTTCTTTGTGGCACAATCCACATATGACTGTGATTCACCCACTCTTTAACCACCAAACGCTCAATATCAAATTTCAAATTTAATTAGCGTGGGGTTCAACTCCAAAACCCAGTTGACTTATGGTAATATGTATCCTACAGACTACACCAAATGTGACTGGGTGCCTGGATGGGCCACACTGAAAATGCCACGCTCAGGGAAGACTGCAAGAAGTAGAGCAGACAATCCCCCAAAACTGGTGGTTTATTCTATAATTAGAGTCACCAAACCAGTAACAAAAGAGCTTCTGCAGTGCCACACTGGTTAACCAGAAGCCAAACACGGTCCCCTTTATGCATTCTAGCCATTGGCTCCCATCCAGGCAACCCAATTTAATATAGTGAGCGGTTATTGAAAACCCATTTCGCCATATGTGAAATTCTTTCTAATCAAAAGGATCAGACACTTACCCCCAGGTCAATAGGTATCTCAGATCTTATCCAAATATCACACCGTCAGCCAATCCTTAGTAAAGATTTATTAATAAAATAAAATGAGTTATAAATGGTTAATAGATCATATACATACAAATGATTGCAAAGTTCTTATATCAGGTTTATAGCAATGATGGAATAGACTGCTGGCTTGTAAAGTCTTCAGGTAACTTCCGAAAGATCGGAAGATCCTCAGTCCAAAATTCAAGATGCTCTTTTTAGTTGTAAATCCACAGTCCAGAGAATTAGAGGAGGAAAGAGGCACCCTGGAGACGTCTTGGGTGTCTTTTTTTATATCCTCTGCCATGTGCATGGAAATTTACTGTCCCAAATAAAGCCCATGGTCCCGGTACATGGAAAGTTACTGGCCCAAGTTGGAGTCCAGAGTCACATAATCATATCACATACCCCAATGCGGTTTTCTGAATCTCAGGGGGTGACCATTGGCTCTTCACTATCTGAGGCATCCACAGGACGAGCTATCTGGATGGGATGAGTTTCTTCAATGGCCAATGTGAAAATGGAGCATTCTTGTTATGCTACTAACACATAGCTGTCTAGCCCTAATGTAAATTCTATCAGGGAGGAGGGGAGTGACCCAGGAATACAACACATGTTTAAGATACAAGTACATAACCAATATTCATAAATATGATACATGCACATAAACAAGACAATTATACTTAGCAAATCTTAACTTTTCCATTAATACCTTACATGGCATACTTTGTACAAGATTTGCTGTAATTGTATAACAGTGGTAGCAACAATTATACAAATGCTCATCTTTAATGATACAGCATCACACACACACACACTACTATCATTCTAATTCAGTCAAACTACACTAGACAACTTGATTGGCAGCACCATTTTTGTTTTAAAGGCAAATATCCTCGTGACAAGTTCAGATTTAATGTACATTCAGGAATCATCTGTCAAATATTTTCTAGACTTATATAGGAATGACATTGGTGAGGAGAGGGAATTAGCACTGTTTTAGAGCTGTAAATATCTCCAAATTTTACAGGGTGTTCCTTTGACAGAAACCCTGATACACATGATGAGAGACAAAGCAGGATCAAAGTGACAGGCTATTGTAAACTAACGGTCAGGAAATGTCTATGGAAGCAGCATTTCCCACCATAATATTCAGTTAGTGGTTGAAAAGGTTAACATCTTTCTAAACAGCCTAGTTAACTATCCACAAGAGAGGACCTTCCCCTGTCCATGGCAAATTAGATATAAGCAAATTAATTATTGGTGGTTCACAGTTACTGATGCTAAAAGAGTCAATGTCAGAGTGTTTAGGATGGTAAATTTCCATGGATACAGAGGCCATATTTTGAACTTTCAGTTTTTACATGATTTGGAAGAGACTCTGGTCTCCTATGCACACGCACTTCATCTATGCCACAGGATCCACTCCTTTGTTCCTGACCTTTTGGAACCAAATTCTATGTGTACAGGGGGTAAGAGGTAACTCCTGTCAAGTGACACCTCCAAGGTCAAAATCGAGTGTCTACACGGGTGAATCAGAGTTTAAGACCAGAATGGACTATCAGATCATCTAGTCTGTCACAGGCCACCATCATCATCTAGCCACCTGCATATTAAACCCAATAACCGAAAATAAACCAAAGTATTAGAGGAGAGGAAAAGGAAGAAGGCAAGAATGTTAGGAATAATCTACCTTTCAGTTACCATTGTCATTGAGATAGAATTACCTGCTTCTTTGAATGTCAGAATGAGAGACTGTATGGTAGCAAACTCTCCTTTCTCTTAGCTTTTGACCTCTTGCAGTTTATTTCTCAGTGTGGTGCTGTTCTACACCATTGACATTCTTTCTGAGATGGATTTGAAAACTTCTTTTTTCTATTAAAAAAGTAGGAATTTTTAATTTGGAAATAAAATGAAAAAGTTTTAATCTACAGCCACGCCAAAAAAAGTAAACAAAAAAGAACAATTTTTTAATTAAGTTCAGAGGGTAGCAGCTTGGTTTATTGGTATATATTTTCATTTTATTTCTCATTCATATCTCTAGCTCCCAGCTGCAGAGTGGCTTGTAGCTAGTACAGTATTGCACTGATTTACAATTCCTTTTCTGACTTTTAAAAGAGTATTAAAGCTCACGATATTATTTATTTAAACAGGAAGAAAAACTCTTAAGGCCTGTTCCTACTGCCATTGAAGTCCATGATAAATTTGCTACTGACTTCAATGGGATCAAAACAGTTACATAATGTATAGTTAATTATATTATTAGAGTACTTTATAACATGATTTACATTTTAAATAGCTATTTTACTTACAGTGAGGGGACTGAAACAATCTGCTCTAAGACCCCTGCCCCTTGATATTACATGCCCAGTGATAGAAGACAATCTGCATTGCAATAGAAAGAATCCACAGCAGTAAGTTAGGGGGGGTCAATTATAGTTTTACACTTGACGTTATCTACTTTTGATGTGTTTATGTTAAAACCTTGATATTTCAATAACTTTGTTTCATTTCATTTGCTTTTTCTAATGGCTATTGACTTTTGCCATTGTAACAATCTGTGTCAGGCTCAAGGACCGGTCAACGCTGGCAAACAAATGTGCTCTAAAAGCTCTTGGAGTTATCTTTATTCTCATTTTTCTGATGAAGAATCACTCTGAAATATGATTTTGAAACCAATTAATAAGTTGGAGGAGAAATCCAAATCACTGAGCCCAGAAAGGGTTACAGTCATGCAAGCCCTGAAACTGAAAGTTTCCAGTAGCCTTGTGGCAGCAAAATACATGCTTTGTGTATTCCTCTTCAGTGAGAGACTTTGGCATTTCAATGGAGGAAGTGAGAGGAGGGTCCAAAAAAGGCAAGGGTAAACTTGTGAGAGTCAGAGCAATATCCCAACTGAAAATAAGAGTGCCTGACAACAAGACATCCATACATCATTTCTTAAATGTATCAGTACAGAACTGCTATTATTGTTAAAAATAATCTAGAATATATATGCTGCCTGCTTCTTCATTGCTAGAAGATGAAGTAATGCCAGATAATACTAAAGCTTTGCACCTCAGTTGTAACTTTCATTCCAGAACCTCAATGTTCTTTACAAACATTAATTAATTCCATCTCACAGTGTCCCTCTGAGGTATAAATACACCTGTTTAAGATGGATAAACTGTGCCAGAGAGAGGAAAGTGTGCCAACATCACACAGTGAATCAGTGGCAGTCTCTCAAAATGAACCTCAGAATTGTGACTCAGTTTCCTCTAATCATTATATTACACTCCTGTTATAGCATGATGGATAGTCAGTGTGGCTCCATTTCATGGTGGTTTCTGAAACTAAGAACATGGTATACTTTTAATGCAACTCACATCCATTAGTTAAACTGTCATTGTAGAATTAATTCAGAGTCACGGATCCTAAGGCCAGAAGGCCACCACATCATCTAGTCTGACCTCCTGTATGTCATAGGCCACCAACACCATCCAGCACTCACATGAAACACAATAACCAAAATTAGACCAAAGTATCATAGTCCACGGGAGACTAAACTATTAAGTGCCCCAGGCAGAGAATAGGAGGGACGAAGAACCCCCTTTTTCTATTGCAACCAGCAGAGCTGGTAGAATAACTGGCACTTTGAAAGATAAGTGTGTTTATCTAGTGGGAAAGATGTTGTTTCAGGGACATTGGGTCCTATTTGCAAATTGTTTTACAAAGATTGTACCTGGCAGGCACTCAGAGAAATAGATGGACATAAAAGCTTCCAAATATTGCGTACTGTCTGTTCAAAGTGAGAGGCTACAAGCCAGAGGAAAGGAATCATGTGAACACAAGTATCAAACAGAACTGTAGCTCAGTGCTATGCTCCTTGTGAAAGGCCAAAGCTCCAGAGGTTTAAGTTCATTGTTTCCAAGCTGTTTTTAAGAAGAGAGACTTCTCAGTTTTGTTTCCCTCCCAGTAGGATAAGTATAGTTTGCTGTAGGGAATAACTATGGCTGGACTAGAGATGGCATGGAGTATTGTGGAGACTCAGATTTAACATTCCTGCCAGTTATATTAACCAGGAAGAGACTATGCTGAACCCATAACCACTATGCTTTTGCACTCCCTTCTACCTCCGGTCACATCACGGTAGATCTCAGCATTTGTTCTTGATTTATTGTGTCTCATTCTCTGAAATTAATGTAGAATGCCCAAGATGACCCATCTGGCTTCAGAGTGGTTTCAAAATACGTTTTTGTATGTATGCGATCATGTAATTAAAAGCTACATCAGAATGCACATGCACAATGAGGCCAATTTATGGTAGTGTAATCAACCTTAATTCTTGCATATCCTAACTTTTGAGTACTTGATTTTGCAATCTTAATTGTGTGTGTGTGTGTGTGTGTGTGTGTGTGTGTGTGTGTGTGTGTGTGTGTGTGTGTGTGTGTGTGTGTGAGAGAGAGAGAGAGAAAGAATTCTCCTAGTTTTTTAAAAGCAATCAAACAGAAATACCATCATGTAGACACCTACTTGGGTCATCAGCTGAGCTGGAATCTTTAGATCCACTACACAGGGACACAGAGTGCATGGTAGCACTAGTGGATGGTCCACACAGAGGATGACAAGCATTAGAGGCAGATGGGACATTTTGCCAGTGGGTTTCCCAGATATCTGCTGACAGAAGAGGAATGGTGAGACCCAGGAAAACTGGAGAGGAGGGTACCAAATAGGCATAGACACTTCTGCCCTACTCCCCACAACCTGTCTGAGTCCTTTTTCCCACCCATCTTTGTTCTATTCCTATTCTCTACTCCTCAGGCTTTTCATCCCAGTCCTAGTCTCCATACTCCCCATCACAGTCTTCTCACCCAGTCAGTCCTAGTCCCCTCCCCACCCCCCACAGCTCATCATCTGATGTCTCTGTACCCCATCCTGGCATCCAGTTATCTCCCACCACCTATGCCCATGTTCTTTGTCCACACTAGCTCCCAGTCCCAATTTCCCTCTCCAGGATCCTTGTCCATTCTCAGTGTTCCTGGCCACTCTCCCCAGCTTTGTCCCAGATACCCAGTGGTCTTTTCTCAGCCAGTCACAGCTCTTCCCACCACCAGCCTCCTTGGCTTTTTCATCAGATCTGTCTCCCTTCCTTCTTTCCCCCCGTCATACTGGTTCTCAGTCTCCCCTGGCTCCTCATCTGATCTGTCTCCCACTCCCAGTAACTGTCTCCCAGTGCCTCCCTGCCATTTCTTTCCCCGGCCTCCTTGACTAGTCAGTCACAGATTCCCTCTGCCAGCTCCCAGTCCTTGTTTCCTTCTCCCCCAACCAGCCTTAAGTCCCAGTTCCCTCCTCCCTGCCTCCCTCTCCACCTCCAGTCTCCTTGTCCCAATCTACTCACCCAGCCCACACCCATGGCACGTCCAGCTCCTGTCCCCTCTACCTCTGAAGCAAGCAGCTTCCTCCTCCACATTGCCTCAGGGAGTGGTGGGGAGGAGGGTCATTCAAAGTACAGAAGAGAGTCTCCTTGCTCTCAGTTCAGGTGAACAGACCCAGAACAGCTCATAGCAGTCCAGAGCTGCAATTGCAGGGAAAGTCCTGCCATGTGCACACCCAGTGTGGAATTTGTGGGGTATTTAACTGGTGAAAGAACAGAAAGCTGAAATTTTCCAAAGAAGTTAAGCCTAAAGCAGAAACCCAGCATGGAAAATTTCAGACCAAAGCGTTAAAGATTGGAACATTATAAGAAACTGAAAAATAGGGTCTTACAATGGGAAGTGTCAGGCAATCTTGATAACAGGCAGTGCCAACAGCTGCATATATAATCTAGTATCTCTGCACATGTACCAGGGATAAGATATGACCAAAGAATGAAGTGACAGGCTGTAAACATTTAAAGCTCCTAACTAACAAGAAGGGAGAGGGATTATTTAGGATGGTACCAACGTGTCTCCCCAGAAGTAAAGGGGAAAATTCTAGTGGAGTATCAGAAAAATCTTCCCAGCTATGAGAACTGTTAAATTGTGCAAGAGTCTCCAAGGGAAGTGGCAGAAGCTTCATCAGTTAACACATTGAAAACTAGTCCAGAAAAAAACACTAGAAAAAGTCCTGTATGGAAAAATCCTACATGGCAGGGAAATGACACAATGGACCAATACTTCTTTCCCAGTTCTAGGATTCGATCTGTGGTTCTATTGCCACCAGACAAAAGAAAATAGACAAAGTAAGGTTCATCTGTTTCGAACACAAACATTCTCAGAGCTGTGCACATGCATAAATAAATCACATGGCATGTAATCTTCATCAGCAAATCAGAATCAGTCTTATGGCTTAGCTATGCTGTAAATATGTAATTAGTGGGAGAAAGTGCACAAAACACTGGGCAGTGGTAAAGCACAATTCATTTCCACTAGTGAGGGAATGACCCATAATAATTCACAAGAGACAGAGTAAGATATGAAGGTCACTCACTTATGCATGGAAATAAATTATATTATACTATCAACTAAGTTTCTTCAGCCAGTCATAAAGCAGAATACTGCTAAGTAATTTACTCGCAAATGACGGTTATAAAACGCTCACACTCTAACAAATCACATTATACCACACCACCCACACCACCAAGTCATACCCACAGGTGATTAACGTTAAAAACGATCTGACCCACAGACTTTAGCAGCTCTTAACTAACCAGCTTTATACATGGTCCCACCCATTCTCTGTTAATGGCACAGCCCCATAGACTGTTCTTGCTAATTTTAAGTCCCTTTCTTGTATACCTCATTGCAAATCACAAGCAAACTCATAATAAAAGAAAGGTAAACATTATCAACTATTGACTATAGCAACAGATTGCATTTTAAATATACTGCTGAGAAGCGATCTGGTTACTTCTAAGGCAAAAGAATAGTGCTGATTAGTTTGTCACTTTTCTTGGCAATCTCATCATTCCTGTTGGGAACATGAACAGCGATGTCCTGGTGAGACATCAAATTATCACAGTCCCAATCTGCAGTCGACATGCATTGTGCAAAAAGGAATATTAAGCTAGGGCCTGATTCTGTAACCCTGATAAATTTAAATTATTTTCAACCATGGAGTCCACCAGTGGTAGTCAGTACTAAGCACAATACTTCAAGAAAAGTGATGCTAGGTGTTAATCTTGAAAAAAAATTTTATCTAACCCAACTTCCCAGCCTAAAGTGTTTTTTTCCCCCTGGATAATACACTGGTTGGGGCAGTACTCTTCATGAAAGAGTAATAACCAGGGGCCAATACACTCCCTGCCCATACACAAAATGATAGATTTGGAAAAATCCTTTAGTTCTCTGCATACTAATCCAACAACCATCACTGTGGGATCCGAGCATCCCCTTCACAAATGTTTTACTGATCTCCGAGTCTGAGGGTATTGTCTACACTGAAATCAGGGTCTGTGACTGGAGATATGTCTGTGGTGGCTTTAATCTAGCTAGCTTGGGTATCGAAGCTATGAAGCTGTCCAAGTAGCTATCCAAGTTGAAGCTCATGCTGCCAATGTTTCATTGCTCTGGTACTTGAACTAGCTAAACTGAAGCTAGCTCGGATAGGTCTACACAAGCTGCAATCACACCTGATGACTACAATGTAGACATACCCTGATATGCAGTCCTTGCACCCATATTAGCAACTTTGTGGTGCTTTACAAGACACAACTGGAATATGTATATTGATATTAAAAGTCCCAGATAAAACTTCCTTTGTGGGCTCTCTCCCTGTGAGTGGAGGGAAACTTCTTCCCCATAAAATGCTCTCTCTGGTTGTGAGGGTCAATTATCACTGACAATTTTTTTCTGAGGAAAACGAGCACAGCCACGTGTTGAAATAATAATTTCTGCTTCATTAAAGAGCAAACATTTATTATTCTGAGAAGCAATGTGTTGATATATAGGAGAATGTAAAACTTTGTCATCTTTAACATGTAAATATATGAGAGAGTGTCATACATGTACCATACATATATTTTTAAATAGAATATGATGCTAAGCAAAATGAACAAGTGTGAAAATAACAGGGCAGAAACTAGAGCAAGGTCACATGAGGGGAGGAAGGGAAGAAGCTGTCTACAGAATAATAGGTTTTAAATTGGAGGTCTCTACTTAAAACCCACAGGAAATAAAAAAATGGCCAAAAAGCAGAAAATTGCACAATTGTTATATTACTTAAAAAGACAATCTCATTTCTCTTTCAGAAATTGCTGCATTTTTTTGGAAGATGCCTTTGACAATAGATGTCAGCACTTAGGGTCCACTGCTCAATAAGAGTGGTCAAGGATCCAGAATTTTATGTAACTGAAAATGTTTCCGTGAGTGTTCTGTGAAATGTCATAATTTCATGAAGTTGGATTCTATTTGAATTGGAAACAACTAACATTTAACTTAGAAATACAAGTTGAAACAATAAAATGCCCTTCAGGATTGTTTTTCCAGGTTTTAATTTTAAAAAAATTATTCAAGGACAAATCACTTAATTCCCTTATTCCTGTTTTATATTTGTATCTATCTCTCTATATAGAGACAGACAGAGACAGACAGACATTAGGACTATCAATTAATCACAATTAACTCACACGATTAACTCAAAAAAATTAATCGCAATTAATCGCACTTATAACACTAGAATACCAATTGAAATTTATTAAATATTTTTGGATGTTTTTCTACATTTTCAATATTGATTTCAATTACAACACAGACTACAAAGTGAAGAGTGCTCACTTTATATTACTATTTTTATTACAAATATATGCACTGTAAAAATGATAAACAAAAGAAATAGTATTTTTCAGTTGACCTCATACAAGTACTGAAGTGCAATCTCTTTATCATGAAAGTGTAACTTACAAATGTAGATTTTTTGGTTATATAACTGCACTCAAAAACAAAACAGTGTAAAACTTTAGAGCCTACAAGTCCACTCAGTCCTACTACTTATTCTGCCAATTGTGAAGACAAACAAGTTTGTTTACATTGATGGGAGATACTGCTGCCTGCTTCTTATTTACAAGGTCACCTGAAAGTGAGAACATGCGTTGGCATGCCAGTTGTGTAGCCAGCGTTGCAAGGTATTTACATGCCAGATATGCTAAACATTCATATGCCCCTTCATGATTCAGCCACCATTCCAGGGGACATGCTTCCATGCTGATGATGCTCATTAAAAAAATAAGGCATCGACTAAATTTGTGACCGTACTCCTTGGGGCGGGGGGGAGAATTGTATGTCTCCTGCTCTGTTTTACTTGCATTCTGCATACATTTCATGTTATAGCAGTCTTGGATGATGATCCAGCACATGTTCATTTTAAGAACACTTTCACAACAGATTTGACAAAACGCAAATAAGGCACCAATGTGAAATTTCTAAAAATAGCTACAGCACTCGACCCAAGGTTTAAGAATTGGAAGTGACGTCCGATATGTGAGAGGGATGAGGTGTAGAGCATGCTTTTAGAAGTCTTAAAAGAGCAACATTCTGATGAGGAAACTACAGAACCCAAACCACCAAAAAAGAAAATCAACCTTCTGCTTGTGGCATCTGACTCAGATAATGAAAATGAACCGGCGTCAGTCGTTATCAAGCAGAACCCATCAGCAGCATGCATGCATGTCCTCTGGAAAGGTGGTTGAAGCATGCAGTGATATATGAATCTTTAGTGCATCTGGCATATAAATATCTTGCGACGCCAGCTACAACAGTGCTATGCAAACACCTGTTCTCACTTTCAGGTGACATTGCAAACAAGAAGCAGGCAGCATTATCTCCTGTAAACTGTAACTAACCTTCTTTGAGTGATTGGCTGACCAAGAAGTAGGACTGAGTGGACTTGTGGGCTCTAAAGTTTTACATTGTTTTATTTTTGAATGCAGGGGTTTTTGTACATAATTCTACACTGATAAGTTCAACTTTCATGATAAAGAGATTGCATTACAGTAATTGTATGAGGTGAATTGAAAAATACATTTTTTTTATTTTTTACAGTGCAAATATTTGTAACCAAAAATATAAAGTGAGCACTGTACACTTTGTATTCTGTGTTGTAACTGAAATTAATATATTTTAAAATGTTGTAAACATCCAAAAACATTGAAAATAAATGGAATTCTATTGTTGTTTAACAGCACGATTAATCACAATTTTTTTAATTACTTGACAGCCCTAATATATATAAAATGGCTTAGAATACACAGGGCTTTATTCTCAGTGTCATTAACACCAGTATGGAGTGAATGTAAAACACTACTAAAATAATGTAAGTGGCTGTAAGTTGCAGGTCAGTGGGGAGTCAGGCCGAAGTATCTGATTTATCTCACTTCATGCTTACACTTGCATAACTCCATTGACTGTAGCAGAGTTACTCCTGATTTACAGTGGTGTAAGTGAGCAGGATCAGATATGTGAACTCCAGAATCAAACATTCTTAGGTTATAAAGGTAGGCCCCTATTCTGCAAATGCTTATGCACATATTTAACTTTGCTCACATGAGCTGTCACAATGACTTTAATGAGACTGTTCACAAGGGCAAAGTTAAGCACATGCACACATTTTCAGTATCAGAATTATATCCTCTGATGTATACAAGGATTAGAGCATAGACAGCTGTAGACTAGAGATGCAAATTCTGCCAACCAGGCCCTTATTGGCTTACACGATGCTAGCTTAATTTACTTCTGTGTTCTTCTCCTATAGTTTGCCTAGCTCCTCTGTGCTGGATTTGTCCTATTGTTTTAAACAAGTGCATCAAAAAGACTGCAGAGCTGTAATCACTGAGCATTCTGATTTGGTTGTTTTCAAAAATATTAATTTAGAACCAGCATGGGGAACCTCAATGGTCATATGTTGGAAGAGGCTCTGGCAAGGGTTCATACTAGTTAGAAAGAGAAAAGATTAGTCAGTCATACAGTCCATCTTTCTGCCTAGGAAACATCCTGGTGATCTGGGATTCCAAATTACCTGGGGAGAAAGAGTGATGGACCAGATAAAGAAATCTTATTTTTTCCTCTCAATAAGATTTATTACATCGTGGCTGAAAGAATGAGCAAAGTAGAAATCCGTGGCTAGGAGGGCAAGGACGGATGCTGGATATCCCAATTAAAATCTAAGTGAAACATATCAGGTACCGAGAGAGTGAAACGCATACCGATTCTCCACTTCATTACACTACTGGTTTCAACACAATTACACTACTGTAAAAGAATGACGAATCAGACTATACACACACACACAGCATATAGGTAGCACTGAATGAGATATTTGACCATCTCACCTGTACTCTAAAGGAGCACTTCTAACATTCCAAACCACAACAATGGTTTGTGTCTTTCCCCGAAAGGTAGACTTTCCCTGGAAATCAGAAAGGTCTCAGATGTAGAGTATTTAGTCCTGGATGCTATTATACATGCTATGCTATTATACAAAAGCAGTTTTAGTTCATTGTTAGAGGTTTCCAAAAGGTATTTAGCATTTTTCTTTCTTTCTGTAAGGCCTGTACTGAGGCTGTCTGGTTGAGGGATTTGAAAAATAGTATGAATAAAATTATTAAAATTTTCTTTCAAAAATGTAATAATGCGTGTAGTAGGAAGAGTGTCTGAGAGATACGCCCTTGTATTAGAGGCCTGGTATGACGCAGGACCTGCTTACAGAATCTGGCAAGAACAGGGCTGATATTGCAGAAATACACATTTTTAAGAAGTGCTAAGCACAGAGTACTTACACAAACACATTTTGATATTAATGATGGTACAAAAACATTCCCCGTGAATAACAGGAACACACCGACCCCTTTCAAAAGATAAGATCAGGATGACAGTACGTAACAGAAGTTTTAATTGAACCAACATATACAAGGTGATGGGTTACAACTGGCCATGTCAGGCAGCATTAACTAACTATGTCAGAGGCAGTACATAACTTGTTTGTAATGAGGTATAAAGATGTATCTCAGAGGAAGTATTTTTTTTCAGCCGAGGGGGAAATGGAAAGTCTCGCCATTCACTGAGCTGTGTCCATTGTCACAGGCATGTCTTAGTATCCCCATATAGAGTCTGCCAGGTGCTCTTACCATGCATTATCAACAATAAACCTGGCCTGGTGCCTTTGTGCCTTAACGGATCTTGTGGTCATTGGGCGGTTCACTCAATATCTGCTATGCCGGTTGTCTGCACAGAGCTGGAGCAGCACACAGGAAGATGACAGAAAAAACACACACACACACACACACACACACACACGCAGCCAAACATCTAACCACAGTATGTAGTGTACAGTAATACACTATGGAATGGCCTGCTGGAAATAGTTTTCAACACTTGTTTGAGATTCCAGCAAAACTCACTCTAGGCATTGTCATTTCTGAGAGCATGCTCGCACACATCTGGTCTGTCTATACACCAGTAGAGTGGGCCAGTTCTTCAAAAAAGAGTTTGTCTTCCATTTAGGCACCTAAATTAAGCCTCCAGATTTTCAAAAGTGTTCAAGAAAACAACGGTTGCTGCTGGGTGCCGAGCACTTTGAATATCTGGCCCAGTGGCTCAAACTGGGGATTGGGACTGGAACCATGCTGCTGAGAACAGAACAAATGAAAAACAGCCATTCGTAGACATGCCATTTTAAAATAAGCTGCATGCACTTTGGTGCAGTACTTGTATCAGATACACTTGAAGTGGCATTGAAGCAGACTCAGGAAAAGTGATTTCATTCAGATGTAGCACTGACAGCTCATTTAGTTATTAGCAAAACAGCAGTACTCACCAGGTAAGTTTTTTCCAACCTCTCACAGCCAGTCAACATGTGCCAGCTGTGAGAGAGCATGGTTCAGTTTTACTGGGCAAAAGTATTTGTGCATTCTCTATTATGAAATAATAATTAATAATTCAATTCTGTAGCTTTTCAATAGACTACAAAGTCTCCTTTATACTGGGCTAAGTGATAATTGTTGTGAAAGCAATTCAAGGTTAGCATTAACTTTGTGTTTCCTTTTATTTCAGTAAGTTATTCACTTGTGTGTTTAGCATGAGAACGCCAAGTGCCATGTGCTTCAAGCTGGGTCCCATAAATATTTAAAAACACTAAATAAAGGGATTTTCTAACCTGAAAACAATACAACAGAAATGAAACAATCACTAAGTGACCATTGAGCTTTTTCATGAATCCCATTTATTTTATTAAACCTGCACAAGCCAGGGTAGCCAATTACAGTGCTACTGTCAACTGACTGGGAATTGCTATTATATTTTCAGCTTTTGTGTAGTTCAATGAAAATTAGACTTAAATGTGTATTTTGAATGCAATAGCTTATTACTATAAATTTAATCATACCATTACTTTTTCTTACAGCTCAATCTATGGAAGTTAGTAGGGACGCTAACAGTAAGGGATAAATTAAGTTAGCTTTGGATGCTGCATGTGACTGTGGGAGGCCAGGCCAGGCTTAATTCAACCTTATGAAGTCTTCTTGAATTGTGTCACTTGTAGAATTTGCACTTGACTTTTGGAAACATTAATTGTTCTTGCCACTGTGAACTAATTAAAAAACCTGGCCCTCCGTTGCTGAGCTAATTTTGTTCGGGTTGACTGCATGATCAAGTCTGACTCTAGATGCTCATCTAATGTACACTGTGACCAACTATTTCGGTTGGATTAAGGTAATTACCTAGCTCAATACTTTTCTGATACCTTTTTCAGTAATGGAATCCAGAGCTTTTATATGCTTCTAAATCCGCACTTTAAAGAATTTTAAGTGTAAAAGCTGTGCTTTAGGCTAGCATAATCCAAAATCTACGTAACAAAGAGTCTACGGGGCAGCTGAGTTTAAGCTTACTAAACATAGCTAAGATTCCCCAAGTTTCTGACCTACTGAACTGAACTAAATATTACGTGAAGTGGCTTTACTTTCATGGATGTACCAAAGAACCCTATCATCAGAAAGCTAGGTATTGGCAATGTGCTTCAGATGGTAGGGCAGCGTCACTTTACTGAGAGTCATTATTCAAAATGGACTGGGAAGTAGTCTACAGCGTCACTGCAACTTTCATCACCATTCCATACTCTGCATCAGGGGATTCCTTACCAAGTGTGTGGAATAGCAGGCAATTCTGAAACTTACCAGCTGGCCGGGAAACAAACAAACAGACATGAGAGCAATCAGACTGCAGTCATATTAACACACACAAGATAATGGCATCATCACTTTAAATAATTAAATTGCCAAGGCCTGGTCCTCAGGCAGGGTACTAACAGCTACCAGAACATCCAAACCCACCTGAACGACAGATACTCGCTGACATACACTGAGTAACACGTAAGAGTACAGTGCTTGTTCCCAGCCAATCCCTCCCCCTTTGTGGGATTTGAGAGCGTGATAATGTCCTTCTCCCCAGGCTGAAGGCCAGATTTCATACAAGAAGTGTGCCAACCTATTAGACCCACACATCAGTCCAAGCAGCTGCATCCACAGCATCACTACAATAGGTTATGATCAGACAGGCCCTTGAGGGGCTTCTGACCGTCCTACAACATGTGAAGCTGAGGAGGCATGACTGCAGTCATAAAACGAATCTCAACTGTTCCCTCAAGTACATTGGCATCCTCATGCAGGCGTTCACTGCCACTCTAACAGATTGTGGAAATTTTTTACTTTTTCGTCTCTCCCCCTATACTTCACTTCTTGCTTATCGTTAGACAGCTCTGTGATTTTTAAGATTTTACTACAGGTATACAGACTTCCATATGGCTTGGCCCACTCTTTTACTATAGCTTCCAGTCCCTGTGTATGTCATATTTTTCTTTTTGCTTCTGGAAGTCTACCGCTCCATTGCTTGGGTGATTCAAAAGTGGATAAACCAGAGCACTAGATATTATACTATAGGGAATAATACTGCATTAGTCCAATAGGTAGAGCACCAGACTCGGAATCAGGAAACATGGGGGCTACTTCTAGCTCTACCATGGATTTGGACATCAGCTTTCACAATTGTAACATGGAAATAATTTAACTTACTGTCAGGGCCTGTGGAAGACCAGTACCAGCAACTGGGACACGGGCAGTCTGGCCTCATGGTGGGCATGGTGTGCAGCAACCCCAGGCCACTGGACAGGTCTGAAGTCAGAAGCTAGGAGTCAGTGCTGGGTCAGGTAGGAAACAGGAGCCAAAGCCCAGGGTCATCGCTGAGTTGGAAGCCAGCGAGACAGGGCCTATGGCCAGAGCCGGAGCAGTCAGAAAACAAGACAATGGGGTTCAGGGACCGGAACGAGGCTGGAGCTGGAAACAGGGCACGGTCAAAGTCAGGAATCGGGAATGAGGCCAGGAGTCAGGTAGCAGTCGGCAGGGTCTCTAGCAGTAGCCAGCCAGGATCCACCTTGTTGCACAGATAACTTCCTGTTTCTATTCCCAACTTAAATAGGGTGCCAAGCCCAAACAGGGATGCCAGACATCCTCCAGTCAGGTCCCTATGGGCAGTACCTTTAGTGGAGTGTAAGCTCTTAGGGCTCCCAATTCAACAGTCAACAAGTAGAGCTGTTTGGTGGTGCAGTGGATGTGGCAGTGCCCCAAGAACCTGCTAGACCAGGTTTAGGACTTGTGTATCCTTACACTTCTCCTCCTTAACAAAGCACTGTCATAGAAGGAACACGCTAAGTATTATTGGCTGGGAATGGACTATATTATCTCTGTATTTGTTTCCTATTTGCATTAACTCATAGTTTGCATGTGCAGGAGCTGATTTTAGAATATACATGATGGTGAACACCCCCATTTTGAAGAACGAGGTTGGGCCCAAAACTTTTCCCCTGTACAGGATCTATTAAAAAAATGACAACATAGAGGAAACACTCCCTAATACAACAGTATATTTAATATACAATGAAGCCAGTATTAACAGTCATCTGTGGTCACTGCTCTAAGCTTGTTACTCCCTATTCCCATGAGAGTAACTCCATATTATTCACACTGTGCTATATGGCTCCCTGCTGCAACAGAAAGATGTCAGTTAACAGGGGTCATTAATCATAAAAAATAAAAACAATTGACCATTTTTGAAGATTGTCAATTATCCAGTGAATGAGGATTTAAGGCAGCTTGTGGGACACCATCACATGCTCTAAACAGCTCTCTCCTCTGAGTGGAGACAGGCCGCTGCATTGGTGCAGAATGTGTAGCCTTTTGTGTCTTTCTTACCTGACCCCATATATAGTGCATTATAGATGTTCAGCTTGGAGATGGCAAATGAACTTTTGCAGCTAAATCACCATCTGAGATTAATGGACAGAGAGGAGTCTTGCCAGCCAGGTACAGAAGATGTTTTGAGATCAACTGTGGCTACCTGCATATCCTCTTCAGGATCTCAGTAGTGAGTCCAGCATGATGCCAAGGCTGCAAATTAGTCTAACCCTTTATTGGGCAGATAGATTACACATCCACTGAGGAAGAAAGTGCACAGCAAGCTCCAAGGATTAACTCATCCACTAACAGCCAAGGTCAACACAGGGTGATTTAATACAGTGCTTCTAAAAGCGACCATTTAAAAGACGCCAAAACCTTGTCTTGGGAATCTTTAGCTTTTGAATGGAAGTCTAATGCCATAACTTCTATGGTGTCTTCCCATAGCCTGATACTGTACATTTTTAGAAAGATTTCTTCTAACTAGTGTCAACAACTAACCTCCCCAATACCTCAGGGAAAGAGAATGCAGACATTCCTTGGGCTGTTCTGGTTTTCATTTTCAGTTATCCATGTTCATGGAAGGACTGATTCTGCTTCCCTTACCCATGTTGAACAGTACCTTGAAATCAAATAAACTAAGTGTAGAGTCAGGTAGAACTCAACGAGTCATGATGGCAGAGTTGGGCCATGATATATCAAAAAATCCCTTTGATATTATTCACCGGTGTTGAAACTCTGTCTTGATAACACCTACTCAGATGCCTGAGATGCTTATAAAAGCCTGTTTCAATTAGATAACGTGTTCTCCAGTGCAGGTTTGTTACCAGTAAGTAGGATGCATATAATTGTTTGACAAGTAGTGCCCTTTATTTTCTCTGTATTGTACAGGAATATATATGTCCCTGTAGCTGGTACAGTGGTAAGATTTTTAAGGCAATAAAAGTGTTTTGAATTCTTAGACTTCCTACTTGCCTCATTTTCATAAAATATCCCATCTGTTTCTCTTCATTTCGCTAAAGTATTTTATTGCCACCTTTGTAATGATTTGCAGAATTGCTGTCGGAGCCTATACAAGGCACTGTATATTTTGTGCAGAAAGCAGAATACTGTTCAGGGATTTAACAGAGTTTGATGAAAGCATACAGGCACCTTTTTCAGTGGCAGTCTCTGACCACATTTATTGAACTTGGAACCTTGCATTATAACTGATCTGAAGACACAGCAGCTATTTACAGTTCAATTAGACACTGTGACAAGTGTACTGTTTTCTCCAAGAGGAGGTTTACAAGCTCGAAGTTGGACATCTCACCATCTGTCTCTCATACGCTTTGGAGGCCCCCTGACACCTTTAAGTAATCTTTTTCACATAATCCACTTTCACAGTCACTACTAACCACAACACTTCAAGAAGAAGGGGTTTAAATGAAAATCTTGACAAGAGATATGTACTTACTTTTCATAATGTCATAGCAACAAAGAACAAAGGGAATCCACCAGTTTTTATTTTCTTGATTCCTCTGTGCCTTCACAGTCAAAGATGCTGCTGGTCGGGAATATCAAGCATTTTTATTGATCTCACTCTAGATGACTAGCAAAAAGACTAGCACTTTGGCCTAGAGCCTTGAATTGTCCATGCTTTCTGTAACTGATTGCACCATGTACTGGACTGTTTTGAGATGAATATACTCCACAGGATTTAATTCTGGAGAAGTAATTTTAGTTTTGGTCAGTTAGTACATACAACTTTCATCTTTTTTTGAGTTATTGTTCCCAGGAGCTAGGAGCTGTACAAACACAAAATAAGGCAGAATCCTTGCATTCTAAAAAGGCAAAGAAAACAGACAGATGGAGGGTAGGTGAAAAGGGAGGGAACAACACGCAAGTAAAGTAGTTAAGTGATGCTTGGCCATATTCTGATAATACAAATGCTTTATGAAGCTAAGATATATAGAACTATTACAAAAGTGCCCTACACCTCACCATAATCAGTCGCTTAGTTTCTTGTGGGCATCTTTGTATAAATGGTTCTTTAGAAGAGACTTGATGCACAGAGCCAGGGCCCTGCAGACCAGTTTAAAAAGGGTGTTCTGTGTGTCAAGAGTAGCATTGTAGAGGGCAATATGATACTTGCAGAAATATGAAACAGGGCATTGAGGCTGGCATAATCGGTGGAGTGGAAGGGACAAGGTGCAGAGGGTATGATACAAATAGAGCTAAGAACAGAAAAGTAAGGAATGGCAGGGAAATGACAGTGAAAAGTACAAGATCAGCAACATTGGAGGCGGCAGTCTATCCAGTGGGCAGGTACAGGATGGACTCCAGCAGCTAATCCTTCTCTATGCTCCCCTACCCGTGTGCTCAACCAGATAAAGCAGAGTTTGGGCATCACTCCCTTTCAGACCTTGACCTCCCCAATGGAGCTGCCAACCAGTGTCATTTGTGGTGGTAGTTTTTGTGACAGTCATCTTTATGTTGGGAAATTGGACTGAACCTACCAAATTTACTCCACATAAACCACAAACCGGATGATAGCTTTCAGTCACTATTGACTTGGAATGGTCTTGAACTGGCCAATTGAAACTGATTCTAGAGTCCGTTGCCAGTCTCCTGAAACATCCAGTCTCCAACTGGACTTGGCATGTATGATTCAGCAGAGCCTAAAGCTTATTAGGGGCCTGTATTGTTTTCCTTGTCATTTGGACCTAATGCAACCTAATGCAAAATAAAAATGCAAAGCCCAAAACAGTCAGAGCAAAAACCCTTTTACTCTGACTTAATCATCAGTATTTGGTCCTGTAGGGCAGATCCTCTTTTGGCAAATTGTAATAGTGCCATTGACTTCCCTGGCTCTCGGATAGTTTTCATCAGCTAAGGATCTGCCCCATGGGGTGTTATCTATTGTTCTGATTAGCATAGCTGTGGTATTCGGCACCAACTTGAAATGCATACTTATCTCTGTTGGAAAGTTTGGGGATGAATGCAACTGTGCATATTTTAGCTTGGGTTAATGGTCCTCTCTCAAACCTAGTTTTTAAAGTATCGAATACACAAAACACAGAATATAACTCCCCCAAAAGAATATGAAAATCCAGAAATAAAGACTGGAATAGATGATCATTTATGTCATGACACTAATGATGACAAAGAGAAAAAAACCAAAAAAAACCTTGCGCAAAATGTATATGATATAACCTGTTCAGGTACATTTTATAAATTCAGAGTGTTTCTTGCATTTTCTTTTTTGTCATTCTATTGTGTGACAGGGTCGGGCCAGCTGGCTACAGGAGAGTAATAGAAGGCAGACATATTAGCCCCAGGCTAAGTAGATAAGTAGACTGGGATAAGGTAACAGGGAAGGTTCCAGAACAATCAGGAACCTTCTGGAGACACTTAAGACAGGCTGATTAGAACACCTGCAGCCAATCAAGAAGCTGCTAGAATCAACGAAGGAAAGCTAATCAGGGCACCTGGGTTTTAAAAAGGAGCTCATTTCAGTTTGTGGTGTGCGTGTGAGGAGCTAGGAGCAAGAGGCACTAGGAGTGGAGAGTGACACAACTACCATTTACCCCTTTGGTAGAATTCACTTCTGTGAGTTAAACAGCCATATAGAATTAGCAAAATTCTAACATTATTTTTTATTTTAAGTGGCAGAAAATCATTGTGCCTGGGATAATTCTTAACCTAACAGAATGACCTCTATGAAATATGTCCAAAAGTTTTATGATCCCCCCCATGCTAATTTAATATACTTCTATTGTTTAATCGGAAAACAGATACATTCCAAATAAAGTGATATAGTTTACAACAAGATAGTGTAGGAAATAATTAGGTTGCAAGTTCTGGAGGCTTTAATATGGTTGAAATTATATAACTATCTTTGCATTCTTTGTATGGTCCTATTAAATGTACTGGGCATTGATGTGGCTGGCTGTCAGGCAGCAAAATGAAAAATAGTTTTAATAGCTGCTCTTTGACCTGTTTTATATTTTATGTCAATTATAATAGCACACAACCATGCATAATTATGAAGCATAGACGCATTCAAATGTACACATAGTTTGTGTTCTTATGGCAACCATTGCATTAGGATTTAGAAAACAAACTGATGACTTCCTATTGTTATAAGTCATCTAAGCATTAATACATTCGTATTAAATATCTAAGACAGATTTGTCCATCAACCTGTCTTAAATAATTTTAGAGAAATATTTCTTTTGAGAGAGAGATGGACAAAATCCATGCCTGAATGCACTATATGTGCCATCTGTACAATTTCTAAGAATACAATAGGTAGCATCAACCAGTAATAGCAAAGTAACACTGGCAAGTACATAGATTTGTCATTGGAGCAGCAGTTTTTAAATGATCCAGTTTAATCATAGCAGGAGTTTCTTTCTGGCTCCACCTCAGTAGTCCTTGTTTTGGAGCATTTAGGACAGAGGGAACTGATTTCGGGGGGTGAGAGAGGCATGTGCTAAGCATTCTACTCTCTTAAGTAAACTGATAACAATGACGGGAGAGAAGAATATCTTTGTAGCACTTTCAAAATTTGAGCTGCTAAAGGGAAATATTCTATGATATGCCTAAAAAAAGAGACTGCATAAGAACATACAGAATTGTTCCTCAGATTGTGTTCCGAGAATGTCTGAAATCATCCTGAGTGCAACAAAGGAGAATATGTGGGTGTATTTACACTATGAAGATGTCAGCACCAAGACTTTGAGTAGAGATGCTCCAACATGAAAGACTCTGAATTTGCATCCTAGAATGTACTAGAGAAGACGCAACAAACAACAGAAATATAGGCACGTTATAATGACTTGAGGGGTAGGGCGAAGGGGATGAGTCTGGATTAATTTCTCTCTCTAATTGCTTTGGAAAGAAACTGAACAATCCAGAGGGAACCCCTTTACTATTTCATGTGTTGGGATACAATATATTTTGGGTGCATATAGAGACTTTCCAGTCACATTTAAATTTCTTTGACAGTTAATATTTTCTTTTCCAAGCATTGTTTTAGGAGTAATGATGAACAAGTATAGTCATTGTGTATTTCACCAAAGCGATAGGTACAAATGCTTCCATTTTCTCAAGAGTCAAGATAGATGAGGTAATATATTTTATTAGACCAACTTCTGTTGGTGAGAGAAACAAGCTTTCAAGCCACACAGCTCTTCTTCAGATCTGGAAAAGGTACTCCCGGACCTGAAGAAGAGCTCTGTGTGACTCAAAAGTTTGTCTCTCACCAACAGAAGTTGATCCAATAAAAGATTTTACCATGCCCACCTTGTCTCTCCAATATCCTGGGAGCAACAGTGCTACAACTATACTCCATTTTCTCAAGTGAGGGCATGGACTCATGGCTGGTGTTGTACAAGCCAGTTTATTTATGTGCTTAAAAATGCCTGTGGGAGATATCCAGGAAATCCAGAAAACCCTTCATATCTGAGAGTGGGACCCAGGGGACCCAGGAAATGTTCTAGTTTTCACTTTGACTCTGTGCCCATCTCACTGTTCTCTGCCTCTCTTTCACCATGTGTAAAAAGGTAATAAGGAAAAAGCTTACCCACTGTATAGAGGTGTTTTGAGGATGAATTAGTTATCAGCGAACCTTGGCCCAACCCTATAAGCTGAGAGGCCCAATAAGCTGGATAATGATGCACTTCTGTAGCACAGAGGCAGGACTGGGTGGAAATGTGGGGTGCCCAACCAGATAATCACATCCTGAGTACCACAATGCTGTGCTCCCAGGTGGTTACCATCGGCACTAGCACATGTGGGGATTTTAGTGGGGAACACATCGTGGATACACATTACATGGCTTCACTACTGAACTCAAGCACCACCTCCTGGGGTTCAGAAATTGTGTGGGACTCCTACAGCCTTGATGGTATATTAGTGACCTTAGAGCAGCTCTTCCAGTATTACATTGTCTGAGGAGGAGGATTTCAAAAACAACCACAACAGAACTTCCTTGTTCAAAGCCAATCCAACTTGGCCAAAGCATCCAGTGTTTTAAGCTTCACAGAAGGAGCTGCCAGAATGCAAAGAGTAGGAGTGGAAAACATGATGCTCCCTTGAGGTTCATATCTTTCAAGACACAAAAGAACTCATAGTTTTGGAGTATTTCAAAGAGTCATACAGCAGGGCTAACATCCCATACAGTAAGTGCTTGCTAAGATAAGTTGTTCAGTGCTATAACGCATTTTGACAGGAAAATAAATAATTAATAATGAACTCATTGAGAAGGCCAGAATTAGATACTACAAAGGATTATGGAATTTTTTGCATGTCCATAAATCTGCATATCCAGCATGTCTTCACTTTGTATCTCTTCTGCCCCGGCACAGCCCACATCCTCAAGAACTAGGACAGTAGGGAAAATCTGATAATGACACTTGGCTTTTGTTCGTAGTAGCCCAGAACATGCCAGCGATTGAGAAACAAGGCTATAATCAGACTATTGGTCCTGAAACAGCATCATCATCATAGCCTTATGTTTTCTTTTTGTTATAGATGAAGATGGAATGTTGATGACACTGAACAGAAAAAACAATGTGTTAAGCGATTCAGAGAATATGCATTTCTGCTGATTTGTTTGAGGTAACTCAAATGAGATGCAAAAAGGTAATTTCTGTAAACATGTCATGTTAAAGTTTGGAATATCCTGCTACATTTTATATAGTTTACAAAGGTAGTACATATATCAGTGTGGTGGTTAGTTAGTATTGTTGAGGAAGGAAGAATGGACACAAGATTCCTGAAAGTCTCCGAGGAAGTAAGTATGAGAAAGACTTGAATCAGATTTCACTTACGCTGGCTTTGCCCAGATGTGACTCTATTGACTTTAATCAAGTTAGCCCTTGGGTGAATGAGCTCAGCATTAAGCCCTCTTTTTCTGGCAGTTTTTCCATATTATCATTTGGTCTTGGCCATGTGCTCAGAGCAGCACAATACACAATTTAAAGCAGTCCTTTCACTGTAGAGCTTTCAGTAAGCCTGTAATCTTTATTCCCTTCTAAATTACTTGATTTGAGAGAGCAGGGATTGTAGGGAAATTTAAACATAGGCGCTTCAAATTTGACCCAATAAAGACAGAATATATTTTGTGGCATGCTCCTGAAATTGAGAATCTGAGAAATGACAGTTTCCCCACCCCTTTCTTTGAACTGACGACATCTCTTTAGCGCAGCTGCTGGATTTCAGATCATGTAAATAGCTGATTTTTTTTTTTAACTTGCTGATTTTAAAACTGCTTCCTTTACCTTGGCATCTGGGCTGTGGCAGGCTGCCAGACAAAGCAAGTTCCAGAGGTGTGGGCTCTCCATGGATAACACTCCCATTGGGTTATTAAATGGAGCAGTGATTGAAAAAGCTTTATCCCCATTGGAGGCAGATTCTACAGAAAGGCAAACTTCCACACCATTCATTTGATTGACAAGGTGGAAAAAAGCCAGTGTCATAAGGATTAAGAGGTGATTGAATGTAATATTGAGATTTATATAGATCTTTGCCATTTCTTGATACAAAAAGGAGAGTCATGCTGCACTCCAGCTAAGCACTAACAGAAGAGAAAACTAAGGAACAGCCCCAAGAAATCTAATTCTTTAAGCACAGCAGGCCACACTCTTTAGAAGTTGGGGTGGTTGAACATGAAGCAAGTCTAGTTTTGTCCATACCATTTGTCAAGGTTCCTTCCCTACTCTGAACTCTACGGTACAGATGTGGGGACCTGCATGAAAAACCCCCTAAGCTTATTTTTACCAGCTTAAGTTAAAACTTCCCCAAGGTATAAACTATTTTACCTTTTGCCCTTGGACTTTATTGCTGCCATCACCAAGCATCTAACAAATATATAACAGGGAAAGAGCCTGCTTGGAAACATCTTTCCCCCCGAAATCCTCCCAAACCCTACACCCCCTTTCCTGGGGAAAGCTTGATAAAAATCCTCACCAATTTGCATAGGTGAGCAGAGACCCAAACCCTTGGATCTTAAGAACAATGAAAAAGCAATCAGGTTCTTAAAAGAAGAATTTTAATTGAAGTAAAAGAATCACCTCTGCAAAATCAGGATGGTAAATACCTTACAGGATAATCAGATTCAAAACAGAGAATCCCTCTAGGCAAAACCTTAAGTTACAAAAAGACACAAAAACAGGAATATACATTCCATTCAGCACAACTTATTTTATCACCCATTTAAACAAAACAGAATCTAACGCATAACTAACTAGATTGCTTACTAGCCCTTTACAGGAGTTCTAACCTGCATTCCTGCTCTGGTCCAGGCAAAAACACCACACAGACAGAGAGAACCCTTTTGTTTTCCGCTCCCCCCCCCCCGCACCTATGAAAGTATCTTGTTTCCTCATTGGTCATTTTGGTCAGGTGCCAGCGAGGTTATCTTTAGCTTCTTAACCCTTTACAGGTGAAAGGGTTTTTTCCTCTGTCCAGGAGGGATTTAAAAGTGGTTAGCCTTCCCTTTATATTTATGACACCATTGCACTGTCAATTTATAACAGCTTTGCAAGATGGAACAGCCCCTTGGGATCAAGAGGCAGGTCTCAAGTTTGTTTGTTAGGACTTTGTCTTTGACATGATCAGTAATCGGACACACAGGAAGCAAGCGTTTCATTCGTTAAGTCACCAGACTTCTACATGAAAACAGCACTGACTGAGTGAAGTCAAAGTCTGGAGTCTCAATCAGTAGCTGAAATGGCTGCTTTTCGAGGAATATTACAGGATTTTGGACTTCCACTGTAGCATCAGAGGAAGAATTTTTCTGTTTTATTTACTTGGCATAAAACCTTCTGCCTGTTGGAAGCCTTGACTTCAGCTTTCCTCACTCCATACCCTTAAAATTGTCATGCAGGCTTGTAAACAGGAGGCTCCCTCAGTTACCTCAGAGTGGTTTGAACAAACTAACATCATAACAAGAGTGTTTATGGAAAAATGCTTGAGCACTGAAGCAGAAAGGGCTTAGCACTGATCAGACCTCTCTTCCACCTTTATTCTTCACTGTTCACATTGAAATGCAAATATCAGCGCAGGGTTTCCACTGGCGTGCCACTCACAAATTGAAAAGCAGTTTTTATCTATGCAAATGTAAGCATGGTAATTGAAGTTAATCAATCAATGCTAGCTTTCACTAAAACCTTGAACATGATTGAATAAAGTAATTATCATTCAGCAGAAAATGATGAAGTTGTAGACAGCATGAACCTTATTAAAGGAGGATTTTGAGTCACAATGGCTTAATTTAGCTAACAGCCCTGCCTTAGCCCAAGCAACATACTACCCTTGCTGTCTAGAATTGTTTTATGGAAAATAGGGGGGCATTTTTTTTTTAATTTTACAGTGCTGGATTAGTAAAAAGTACTTGTTACACTACAAAGGATAAGCCATAATTAACATCCTTCTTTACTCTAAATAGATCAGTGAACAAAGATTGCCATGACATCTTAGAGGTGCCCAATAGCAACACTGGGCTATTGAAACTATTAATATACTTTAAAATAAAAAATGAAGAAATGTAGCAATTTCAATGTATTTTGTGAAACTACAGTTTGTAAATTCATATGCTGCTTAGAGCAAGATTACAGATTTCTGAATGTAAAGAAAAATTATTGAAATATGTAGCATCCTTTG